>NW_026973667.1:272500-275000 GCF_035594125.1 Scylla paramamosain
CATTGCTTTAAATTTAACATTGCTTAAAAAAAAAAAAAAAAAAAAAACGGCGATTTTCTTCAGCAACTCAAGTCAACTTAGCAACACAATTAGCCTAGAAACTCAATATTCTCCCCATCAACTCAAAACAAAACAGCAACAACACAAAATTCCCTTTAATTGAAAAAAAATAACTGATTTTTGCCCACAACTCAAATATACTCAGCCTTACGAACACAATGGCAACACAACGAGGCTAGCAACTCAATTTCACCCCTTCAACACAAACAAAAACACATCAACTCCTTCTATCAGTCATATAACGCAACACACACTCAACTCAGCAACTCAAAAGACATAAGAGAGAGCCTTGCAACTCAAAACAATAGAAAACCTCTGATAAATACTGTATTCTCCATTTCACACCAAAACACTGCAAACTTCTGAGCAAAACTGTATTTCCACTTGAAAAACCACAGCAGGATGTACAGTACCTCTCAGAAACACTGTATCTCTTGCCCCAGAAACACAAACTTCTGAACAACACTGTATCCTTCATCTCTACTTACACCAAAACACTGCAAACTTTAGAACAACTGTATTTCGTAAACCCAGCCGGTCTTTCATCACCGAATCTCAAGGAACACACACAGAAACACAGTATTGTTATCTCCAACTCCTAAAAAAACAATAAAAAAACAAATCTTTCAAATATTTTCACGACAAATAAAAAAAGGAAGGAAAAAAAACAAGAAAAACAAGGAAAAAAAACACCTCAGAGATTATATTTGTTTTGCGTTTGTGTTGCAATTAACGGTGGAAGCACTGTTATTTACCTGCTTGTTGTGAGAAAGCCCAGATTTGCCCTAGGGAGTTTAAAAGCTATCTGAAAAATTTCTAAGGGATAAAATTATGAGTTAAATTCATGAAGTTACATTTAAAAGGGAGATGAAAAGGAACGGGGTCTTAAACAGAGGTTGAATAGGCTGGAATAGGCTAGAATAGGCCTAAATATTTGGAATGTTAGTGCCGAGTCAATAAGGAGCTTTGAAAGACCAGACTGGCTCAAATAGGCCGATGTATTAAGCCATGTGTAGGCCTAATGGCTTCGAAAATGGGGGAAACTCTTAATAAAACTTATTATTAGGCCTAGGCAGGTGTATGGGTGGGGTGACAATGCCAGGTATAGGCCTTGTGGATTCCTGGCTGACTGGCTGACTGACTGACTGACTGGCTGGCTGGCTGACTGACTGAATGACTGACTGGCTGATTGACTGACTGACTGACTGGCTGGCTGACTGACTGACTGACTGACTGGCTGATTGAGTGACTGGCTGACTGACTGACTGATTGAGTGACTGGCTGACTGGCTGATTGGCTGACTGACTGACTGACTGACTGACTGACTGACTGGCTGACTGACTGACTCACAAACAAACAGGCAAAAGACGAAATGCTTTTTTTAAGTGTACAAGTTGATAAATTGACTGACTGACTGACTGACTGACTGACTGACTGACTGACTGGCTGACTGACTGACTGACTGGGTGTACAGAAAAGTGTTTTGTACCTTATTTGTGCATAATATAAGGGTGTTTTAACGGTGCTCCCCTGCTCTCCCCCCCCCCCAAGCATGCCCTACAAACACTGGTACCTCCTCCCTCTCCCCCCCCCCCACAATTCAAGCTCTTTAAATTCACAAGGGTTTTAATTATGAGAAATTGGGGGAAAAATATTAATGGGGATTTTTTTTGTGTTTTTTTTAATGGGGGAAAAATAAAAAAAAAAATAAATAGATAATAATAAAGAAAAAAAATTACTGGTGTTTTCAATATAAGAAAAAAAAAATAAATATATAAAATAATGTTTTTTTTAAATAGAAGATTGGTTGGTAAATGGTTAAGTTGGTTAAGTTAGGTCAAGTCAGGTTAAATGAGGTCAAGTTAGGTTAAGTGAGGTCAGATTAAGTTAGGTTAGGTTAGGTTAGGTTAGGTTAAGTCAGGTTAAGTTAGGTTAGGTCAGGTTAGGTTAGGTTAGGTTAGGTTAAGTTAGGTTAGGTTAGGTTAGGTTAGGTTAGGTTAAGTTAGATTAGGTTAGGTTAAGTTAGATTAGATTAGTTAGGTTAGGTTAGGTTAGGTTAAGTTAGGTTAAGTTAGATTAGGTTAAATTAAGTCAGGTTAAGTTAGGTTAGGGGGGTAAAACACTTGTGATTCCAATATTTCATAACAAGAAACAGGTGTGGGGAGGGAAACGGTGCAGGTGTGTGGCAAGTGTGTGGCAGGTGTGCAGCAGATGTGGCAGGTGTGGAAATATCTCTACAAACATGATTAAACATTTCTCCTTAATAAAAAAAATGAAAAAAAAAAAATAATAATAAATAAATAAAAAATCACTATCAATTCTTCACTTTATACAAACAAAAAAAAAAAACTAAATAAAAAAATAAATAATCAATAAACTATTCCATACACAATCATGACCCCAAACGTGACCCCACCGTGACCCGACATGACCCAGACGT
>NW_026973667.1:292500-302500 GCF_035594125.1 Scylla paramamosain
CTTAAATTTAATTATTATCAAACTCTCTCTCTCTCTCTCTCTCTCTCTCTCTCTCTCTCTCTCTCTCTCTCTCTCATTATTGAAGATAGTAAGATAGAAATGAGAGAGAGAGAGAGAGAGAGAGAGAGAGAGAGAGAGAGAGAGAGAGAGAGAGAGAGAGAGAGAGAGAGAGAGAGAGAGAGAGAGAGAGAGATAGTAAAATTCTCTTTTCTTTGTCTGAAGCAAAAATGAGAAAAAAGTACTCTCTCTCTCTCTCTCTCTCTCTCTCTCTTTCTCTCTCAAGCAAATTAATAAGAAATTCTCTCTCTCTCTCTCTCTCTCTCTCTCTCTCTCTCTCTCTCTCAAGCAAATTAATAAAAAAAATTCTCTCTCTCTCTCTCTCCCTCTCTCTCAAGCAAATAAAAAAAAACTAGAAAAATAACACAAACATTCTCTCTCTCTCTCTCTCTCTCTCTCTCTCTCTCTCTCTCTCTCAAGCAAATAAAAAAAAACTAGAAAAATAACACAAACATTCTCTTTCTCTCTCTCTCTCTCTCCCTCTGTAGAAAGTACTGTGTATAAAAAGCACAAAAAAAACATCATCATCATCATCATCATCAGCAACACAAACTCGACTTTTTTCCCACAATAATTTTTAAAACATTTTTCAATCATTTTAAACATTTTTTTTATTAATTATTATTTTTTTATTCATTATTTCATTTCCCATCGAGTGCCAGTCTCCAGTGCCCAGTGCCACACACCTCACGGGGCACCACGGGGTCAGAGGTCACAGGGGGGGGTCAGTGCCAGGGGGGGGTGTGGTATTAGGCACTGAGCGGCCCTCGGTTTTTTTATATACAGTGTGTGGAATGTACACTACCTCAATATGGTATCTACAGGGTGACGCAAAATGAATGAGAAGTAAAGAGTACGATAATTCTCTACAGGGTGATGCGAAAGTTGTATGAGTGACTTCGAAAAAAAAATCATTAAAATGTGTTGTATATTTTTTTCTCTCTCTCTACAGGGTGATGCGAAAGTTGTATGGGTGACTTCAGAAAGAATAGAAATTATATTGTACGATAATTTCTCCTTACAGGGTGATGCAAAAGTTGTATGGGTGACTTCAGAAAGAATAGAAATTATATTGTACGATAATTTCTCCTTACAGGGTGATGCAAAAGTTGTATGGGTGACCAGAAAAAAATGGAAATTAAATTGTACGATATTTTTTTTCCATACAGGGTGATCCAAAAGTTGTATGGGTGACCAGAAAAAAATGGAAATTAAATTGTACGATATTTTTTTCCATACAGGGTGATCCAAAAGTTGCATGGGTGACCAGAAAGAATGGAAATTAAATTGTACGATATTTTTTTTCCATACAGGGTGATCCAAAAGTTGTATGGGTGACTGGAAAACACAGCACGAAAAAAAAAAAATAATAATAATAATAATGAATATGAAAAAAAATATATATATTAGCTGCAATATTTTCCTGATGTGTGAAAAATGTATAATTGTATTGAAAAAAAAATAAATAAATAATGAAAAATTAGATCTACAGGGTGATGCAAGAGCTGTATTGGTGAATTGGACTATATGGCACTCAAAAAATTGGAAAAATCTTGAAAAAAAAACGGGAAAAGAAAAAAAAACTGATTATTTTCCCTCATAAATAAAAAAAAAATGAAAAAAACTGAAAATATATAATTAAACTTTGAAAAAACTGAAAATATGAACAAAAATTCCTAGTAAAAATTAAATAAAATAAAAAAAATAGAGAAAAATATATATTGCACTTGAGAAATCATTACCAATATTGTCTTATTAATAAATAAATAAATAAATAAATAAACAAACAAACAATATTGCACTTGAATACATTAAAAAAAGTACGACAATTTGACAAAAAAAAAAAAAAAAAAAAATTATTGCACCAAAAAACACAAAAAAATGCAAAAAAAAATTACAAAAAAATAATAAAAATCAAAAAATGCAAAAAAATCACAAAAAATAATAAAAATAACATAAATAACCACACAAATAATCTTTTTATACACGAAGCACAAATCTGTATATACAAGCCTATATTAATTACACACACACGCACGTACACACCTCTATACACACACACAGCCCCTGACCACGCACACACACGTACACACACACACACGTACACATGTATACCTGACCAGGGGCTGTGTCTGTGTGTACGTACGTGTGTTTTCTCTGTGTATACAAAACTATACTTCATAGAAAATTGTTTAGATATTAATAGTGTTTCTAATAATGACTATACCACTTTAATCACTCCTACTTCACTGCCACCACCACCACCACCGCCACCTGTACCTCTCTCTCTCTCTCTCTCTCTCTCTCTCTCTCTCTCTCTCTCTCTCTCTCTCTCTCTGCGTTTGTGTGTTCGTGTTTTTTTCTCTCTCTCTCTATTTAAATGCCCTCATATTTAAATGTCAGTTTAAATGCCCCACAAAAACATTTAATACATTCTTATAAACATTTTTTTTTCAAATTTCAAGGTTAAATTTCTCCTTTATATAAATTTAAACTTTTTCTAGGCCTATCTTGTTTTATTTCCTTACTTTTTCTTGTCATTTTAATATTTACAAGCTTTTTTTCTTTTTTTCTTCATAAATCTCCCTTATTTCACATTTTTAGGCCTATTCCAATTCTTTAGGCCTATTTATTGTTCTTCTTTATATTTTCCTATGTCTATTTGTGTCATTTTAATATTTACAAGTTTCTTTTCCTTTTTTTCTTCATAAATCTCTCTTATTTCACATTTATAGGCCTATTCCAGTTTTTTAGGCCTATTTATTGTTTTTCTATATATTTTCCTATGTCTATTTGTGTCATTTTAATATTTACATGTTTTTTTTCTTCATAAATTTCCCTTATTTCACATTTTTAGGCCTATTCCAATTCTTTAGGCCTATTTATTGTTTTTCTTTATATTTTCCTATGTCTATTTGTGTCATTTTAATATTTACAAGTTCATTTTTCATTTTTTCTTCATAAATCTCTTATTTCACATTTTTAGGCCTATTCCAATTCTTTAGGCCTACTTATTGTTCTTCTTTATATTTTCCTATGTCTATTTGTGTCATTTTAATATTTACATTTTTTTCTCTTTTTTTCTCCATAAATCTCTCTTATTTCACATTTCTAGGCCTATTTAAATTTTTAGGCCTATTTACTGTTCTTTATATTTTCCAATGTCTATTTGTGTATATTTTCCTATGTCTATTTGTGACATTTTAATATTTACAAGTTTCTTTTTCTTTTTCTTCTTCAATCTCCCTTATTTCACATTTTTAGGCCTATTCAAAATTTTTAGGCTTATTTCTTGTTTTTCTTTATATTTTTCTATGTCTATTTGTGTCACCTTTACTATTTACAAGTTTATTTTTCATTTCTTCTTCATAAATCTCTCTTATTTCCCATTTCTTTAGGCCTATTTCTTTTCTTCTTGATATTTTTTCTTATAAATCTCCCTTTATTCACATTTTTTTAGGCCTGTTTTTTTTTTCATTTTCTGCTTATATCTGTTTATATATACACTTATTTTTCATTTGCCCTTCATAAATCTGTTATTCTACAATTTCTTAGGCCTATTTCTTGCTTTTCTTAATTTCTCTATGCCTATTTCAGTAATTTCCAGGCTTTTTATTCATTTATTTCCACAAAGTCAAGTTATATGCATCATCTGAGCACAACAATGATATGAATGTACGATAATTTCATAGACGTACGATAATTCTTGTTTTCCTTCAATCATTTCATAAAAGTACAATAATTTTTTACCTTTTCTTCCATAATTTCATAAAAGTACATAATTTTTCACTTTTCTTCAATAATTTCATAAATGTACAATAATTTTTCACTTTTTCTTCAATAATTTCATAAATGTACAATAATTTTTCAGTTTTCTTCAATATTTTCAGTATTTTCAATATTTTTTCTGTTTTCTCTTAAATTTTTGTGCAAACTTTCTCATTTCATTTTGAGCAAAAATAACAAAACACTGAGTCATTTATGCTTTTTTAATAATTTTTGTGTTTTTTCCTTTAATTTCTCTCCAAAACCAACAACAAACCAACAAACCAACACACAAACATCCATTACAACTTTTCCATCTCAGAAACTTTTGATTTTGTGCAAAACTTTCACCCAAAACACAACAGCAACTTCTCCCTCTCTCCCCGGCGGCACTCAGCTGGCCTGCCAGTGCCACGTGGGCCAGTGCCACGTGCAGGCAGCAGCAGCAGCGACGGCAGCGGCAGCGGCAGCGCGTGGCGTGGCTGGCGGGTTTCACCGGCTGGCGGTTCCCTCCTCCTCACTCTTGGCGCCCTCCTCTGCCAGGGCGAGGGAGCTGTCGTGCTGCTGCTGCTGCTGCTGCTGCTGGTGGTGGTGGTGGTGGTCAGCGGCAGCGTCGAGGTGTGCGGCCTGCGCTTGGCCCTTCTCGATCTCCGCCCTGAGTCGCTCGATCTCCTCGGCGGTGATCTGCACGTACATGATGCCGTTGATCACGTTGAGCAGGTCCAGCACGCTGCTCAGCGACGGCGGCTGGATCTGCACCGGCGGCAGCCCCAGCGAGGCCGCCGCCACTGCTGCCGACCGTCCACCGCCGCCGCCGAAAGCCTCGCTGATCTTCTTGGCCATGACAACGGCCTGCTGGGTGAGGTGGCGCAGGCACTCGTCGGCCTCCCTGGTCTTGTCGTGGTCCGGCCCCAGGAGGGTGCGGTAGATGGCGAAGGTCTCCTTCTCGTGGCGCAGCGCGGCGCGGAAGTCCCCGAGGCAACTCTGGGTGCGCGCCACCAGGTGGTGGGTCACCGCGGCCTTCAGGCTGCGGCTGCCGTGGAAGCGCAGGTTGAGGTGAAGCGCGGCCTCCAGGAACTGCAGAGACAGGCCGTACTGGCCCACGGCGTGCAGGATGAGGCCGATGTTGCTGTCCACCAGGGCCATCTCAGGGTGGCCCTCGGCGCCCAGCAGCAGCAGCAGGTAGCGGGCGCGGTACAGCAGGCGCAGCGCGGTGCTCACCTGCTGCGCGGCGAAGCAGTACAGCGCCAGGTGCACGTACTCCGCCACGGTCTGGGGGTGGTCGATGCCGTTGACGCGCTCGCTCATGAGCACGGCCTTCTGCTGCAGGGCCAGCGCCTCCAGGTGGTCGCCCATGATGTAGTTGAGGCGGGCCAGCGTCCTGAGGCACTGGGCCGTCTCGGGGTGCACGGCGCCGTACACGCTGTTCAGCAGGGCCAGTGCCTCGCTGATCAGGCCGTAGCCGTCCTTCAGGAAGCCCTGCTGGGTCTTGGCCTGGCCGGCGCTGTACAGGCCCAGGGCGTTCCGTGGCCCGAGGGTTGCAGTGCTTCACCACCGGCTGCAGGTTGATGACGTCTGCCTCTGTGAAGGCCTCCGTCTGCCGGCCGTCCAGGCTGTAGTCCCGCAGCAGCACCTGCACGCCGCACTTGAGGCACAGCGCCCGCAGCAGGGTCACCTTCTGCAGGCCGTAGCGTTGCACCACGGCGTCCACGCCCTCCCCCTGCAGCTCAAAGCCGTAGTACTCCTGCGCCTCGGCCCGCAGCTGTGCCCACAGTGACCGTGGCGTCATGGAGGCCCACTGCGACCCCCCGCCGCTGAAGGGAGGCCGCCGCCGCCGCCGCTTGGACAGCAGCTCCTCGTTGCGGGCGGCGGCGTGGGGGCTGACGCAGGACGACAGGTAACAGTTGAGGAAGTGTGCCACGGCGCAGGCCAGGCTCATGGCCTCCACCGCCTGCAGCAGCCCCCGCAGCACGTGGCGAGCACACCGCGTCACCACCTCCCCCACCGCCAGGCTGTGCAGGTGCCCCAGGCTGTCCGCCGCGCCCAGCCGCTCCGCCACCACCCCCAGGTACCGGATGTTGATGCCGCGGGCGTGCATGGCGTGGCACAGCGCCGCCCCATCCATGGGCGCGGCGTTGTGGTCCGACAGGTCCGCCAGCAGGCCGGGGATCTGCTGTTCCACCAGGAAGTCTGCCGCGTCGCAGATGAGCCGCCTCTCCTTGGCCAGCCGCCCCTCGGCCCCCGGTGGGTGCCGCACGCCGGGGGAGAAGGCGTCCAGGTTGAAGCGGATGTCAAAGTCGGTTTCCTTGAGGGACCCCACGGCCGCCGCTGCAGAGCGGATCACGTTCCTGGTGTTCTCCTCCCCTGTGTCGGCTGCCAGGCTCTCCCTTGCTGACTCCACCATCTTCTTGGCTGCCTCTGCCTCAAACTCCTTGCTCTCCTTCTCACCATCCTCCTTCTCCACCCTCTCTTCCTCCTCCTTATCCTCAATCTTCTCATCTTCCTTCTCAGCTTCATCCTTCTCCTTCTCCTCCTCCTCCTTCTCTTCCTTTTCCTTATCCTCCTTCTCCTTGTTCTCCTTCTTCTCTTCCTTGCCCTCCTCCTTGCTTGCCTCCACCTCCTCCTCCTCCTCCTCCTTCTTCTTCTTCCCCACCTCCTCCTCCTTCTGGGCCCTGAGCCGCTGGAGGTGAAGTGCTGCCATCTTCAAAAAGGTCATGTACCGGTTATCCACAAAAGCATCCACCAGCTCTTGCCTGAGGGTTGCCAGCTTGTGACAGTGAGCCATGGGGAAGCCTAGGGTCCTGGCAGCATCCCCTACCACCGCCCCCTCCACCCCTGGCAGGAAATTGATGTCAGGGGGGAACGTACGAAGGAGGTCAAGGATGTAGTGTCGTCCATCGTTACCAATAATTCCTTTGCATTCCACGGACGAACACAGCTCCACTTCCTGCCCTTTGTCGTTGAGCACCGAATGGGGCAGCACCTTTAGGGTCTGCCCGGCGGACCGCAGCAGCTCCAGGTACTTGTCATGCGACACGACAGTCTTTCCGAAGTCAATTGACCCGTAAACGACAGACTGCTCTTGCTCGCGTTCCAATATACCTGGGATTATCGACTGTGCCGTCACACGATAGCCACGGTAGTCGACCACGGCTGTCCCTAGGGTGTACAGCCCCTCCTGGTCCACAACGCCGTACACGCGCACCCCCTGGAGGTCGTTACGAGGGGCCACGTGCGCTGCTGCGTCTCCACCGACTTCCTTGTAGTGGTCACGAACGTCGAACCCCAAGGAGAAGAAAATATTGTTCCAAATGTACATCTGCATTTTCGGGTCCTCGCCAGGGTTGATCGCCATCACGTTGCCGTCAATAACAGCCATGGCTCCGCGTGTTGCTGCCGCCACGAAATCCGAGTGTACCTGGTGGGTAGGTTAGGCTAGGTTAGGTTAGGTTAGGCTCCCCCTTGCCTTCATAATCCTTAAAATACCTTAAAAAATATAAAAAATCTAAAAAAATCTTTCACAGCCTAAATTACGTTTGTTTCTAAGCGTCCTGAGTCCTAAAATCCCTAAAATAAAGCCTATGCAGCCCTATTTCACACCCTAAAACACTCCCTGAAATTCCTGAACCCTAAAATACCACAAATATATTTTCCCTGACCCCTTAAATTAAAAACTATGCTTTTCACTCCAACCTAGTCCCTAAATTATCCCTAAAAACTCCCTCAGGCTTTGTAAACCCTAAAATACCAAAAATAAACCTTCTAGTGATTAAGTTGCCTTTAGTCCCTTTCCTATCCCTTAGTGTTCCTGATCCCTAAAATGCCCTAAAAAAATTAAAATAAAGCTTCTATAGTTCAAGTCATAGCCTAAAACACCCTTAAACACACCCAGTCACTCTCCTACACCCTTAAACATACCTAAACACTCTCTCTGCACCCTTAAGCACCCTTACACAGCAAAATATCCTTGAAAACACACCTAAATACTCTCCCACACTCTTAAACACACCAAAATACCCTTAAATACCCCTAAAACACCCTTAAACACACCAAAACACCCTTAAATATCCCTAAAACACCCTTAAACACACCATAACACCCTGAAACTGCCCAAAACACCCTTAAAACACCCTTAAACACATCATAAAACTCTGAAACAGCCCAAAACACCCTTAAACACACCATAACACCCTTAAATAGCCCCAAAACACCCTTAAAACACCCTTAAACACATCATAACACCCTGAAACAGCCCCAAAACACCCTTAAAACACCCTTAAACATCCTGAAACAGCCCAAAACACCCTTAAACACACCATAACACCCTGAAACAGCCCCAAAACACCCTTAAACACATCAAAACACACCCAAAACACTCTCTCACACATCCCTCCCTCCCTTCCTTCCCCTCCTCCACATCCCCAAGTATCCCTAACACCCTTACCTTAAACATGGCCCTCTCCCTGACCAATCTCTCTGCCAGGGTGCGTCTCGGCAGCTCCCTCGTTGTCTGAAGCTCTTCGTTCCAATCCCGTGTCTGGCCGGGGATGTGTTCCTCGTAACCTAATTTGCTGCTGTATGCGTCCTCGGCCCTCAGCGCGTCTATGCCATGGTCCGGGGGGGGTGCTGCCCATGTGTACACCTGGGGATACGCACACAACCTCGTACACGCACATACGCACATATAAACGCACTTACGCTAAAGTTTTGTTTGAATTTTTTGTTTTTTTGGTTCGTGATTAAATATTTTTCAGTCTTTAGGGATGTGAACGGACACGCACACACACATGCGCGCACGTGGGGTTATATAATGCTGGAATGGGTTTTTAGGCGAGAAACGCACACACGTACGCGCACATGCGATTAAGCTGAGTGTATATCTTGTTTTGTGACGCGCACACACACACACACACACACACACATTACTACTACTACTACTAATACTACTACTACTACTACTACTACTACTACTACTACCAGCTCTCCTCACACACACACACACACACACACACACACACACACACAAAAAAAAGACAAAAAAGACAAAAAAATGCAAAAAATTAAAAAATTCAACATCACCACCACCACCACCACCGCCACCACCACAGACCTGGTAGGGGGTGGCGACCCGTTCAAAAGGGTGACGGGCGCTCCTCTTCTTCTGCAGGTTGGCGAAATTACGTTTGAATCCTGGCGAGAGAGTGTTCAGGAGATCAATGAGGGAGTGGCACAAGTAGCAGGGGTTGGCTGGCTTCGGGTTAAACTCCCCCTCTGTCGTCCTGGGGGAGAGAGAGAGAGAGAGAGTGAGAGGGAGTGGGAGGAGTGAGAGGGTGGGAGTGTGTGTGCGTTTGTTTGTTGTTGTGTTTGCGTGTGTCAGAGAGAGAAAGAGAGAGAGAGAGAGAGAGAGAGAGTTTGTGAAATTTTGTTTATTTCTTTCATTCTCTTTCTTTCTCTTTCATTAATTCAAAACATTCTCTCTCCCTTTCTCTCTCTCTCTCTCTCTCTCTCTCTCTCTCTCTCTCTCTCTCTCTCTCTCTCTCTCTCAATCATCACCATCTCTTCTCTTTCCCTTCCTTTTTCTCTCTCTCTCTCCCTTTCTCCCTCAATCTTCTTCACTTTCAATCTTCACTTTCTCTCTCTCTCTCTCTCTCTCTCTCTCTCTCTCTCTCTCTCTCTCTCTCTCTCTCTCTCTCTCTCTCTCTCTCTCTCTCTCACTGGTTGAGGTAGAATCCCCAGGTGGAGGCAGTAATGTGGTGATGGCGGCCCTCCAAGGTCACCACTGATAAGTACAGCAGGTCACCGTGCAGCTTCCGGGGGCCAGGGGGCGGGTTCCAGCCACTGATGGTCAACACCTGTAATGGGGGTCACACTGGGTCAAACTAGGTCACAATAGGTCACACTAGGTAATTTGTAAGGTGGTTTTAAGTTATTGACCTAACTTGACCTAAACTAACTCAAATAGTTGCAATGGAAGGTCAAACTGAGGTCACACTGGGTCACTTAGAGTTGGTTTAATGTAGAAACCTAACCTAACCTCTCTCTCTCTCTCTGTCTTAAATTTAGGCTAGGTTAAGTCAGGTTAGGTTAGGTTAGGTTAGGTTAGCTTTGGTTAGGTTAAGTTAGGTTAGGTTAGGTTAGGTTGGGTTGGGTTAGGTTAGGTTAGGTTAGGTTAGATTGG
>NW_026973667.1:307500-310000 GCF_035594125.1 Scylla paramamosain
GGCATTTAAACTCATTTTCTGCCTAAATTAAATAAATAACACCAAAAATAACTCTCTTTTTTAAATACTACAATTTTTTCAGCAATTCACAACTTAACCATCAAAATATTAACAGTATCTTCAATATAAGTGAAAAAAAACGTGTCTTTGGAACATTTGTGGGCATTTAAACTCATTTTCCGCCTTTAAATTAAATAAATAATTCCAAAAAATACCTCTCTCTTTTTTTAAATACTGCAATTTTTTCAACAATTCACAACTTAACCATCAAAATATTAACTGGATCTTCAATATAAATGAAAAAAATGCGTCTTTGAAACATTTGTGGGCATTTAGAATAATTTTCTGCGTAAATTAAATAAATAACCGCAAAAATAAACTCTCTCTTTTTTAAATACTACAATTTTTTCAACAATTCACAACTTAACCATCAAAATATTAACTGTACCTTCAATATAAGTGAAAAAAAATGCGTCTCTGAAACATTTGTGGGCATTTAAACTCATTTTCTGCGTAAATTAAATAAATAACCAAAAATACCTCTCTCTTTTTTAAATACTGCAATTTTTTCAACAATTCACAACTTAACTATCAAAATATTAACTGTATCTTTAATATAAGTGAAAAAAATGTGTCTTTGAAACATTTGTGGGCATTTAAAACTAATTTTCTGCGTAAATTAAATAAATAATACCAAAAATAACTCTCTCTTTTTTAACTACTGCAATTTTTTCAACAATTCACAACTTAAACATCAAAATATTAACTGTACCTTCAATATAAGTGAAAAAAATGCGTCTCTGGAGCATTTGTGGGCATTTAAACGAGGATTTTCAACATACATCCCCAAAATTACGAGTCTTTTACAAACCAGCATTATTTTTCACAGATTCACGACTTGAACATGAAAATATTAACTGTACCTTCAATATAAGTGAAAAAAAATGCGTCTCTGGAGCATTTGAGGGCATTTAAAACGAGGATTTTCAACATACAACCCCCAAAAAAAATACCCAAAATAACGAATCTTTTAAAAAACCAATATTATTTTTCACAGATTCACGACTTGAACATGAAAATATTAACAGTATCTTCAATATAAGTGAAAAAAATGCGTCTCTGGAGCATTTGAGGGCATTTAAACGAGGATTTTCAACATACACCCCCCAAAAAATACCCAAAATTACGAATCTTTTAAAAAACCAGCATTATTTTTCACGGATTCACGACTTGAACATGAAAATATTAACAGTATCTTCAATATAAGTGAAAAAAAAATGCGTCTTAGGAGCATTTGAGGGCATTTAAACGAGGATTTTCAACATACACCCCCAAAATTACGAGTCTTTTAAAAAACCAGCATTATTTTTCAACGGATTCACGACTTGAACATGAAAATATTAACAGTATCTTCAATATAAGTGAAAAAATGCGTCTTAGGAACATTTGAGGGCATTTAAACGAGGATTTTCAACATACATCCCCAAAATAACGAATCTTTTAAAAAACCAGCCATTATTTTTCACAGATTCACGACTTGAACATGAAAATATTAACAGTATCTTCAATATAAGTGAAAAAAATGCGTCTTAGGAGCATTTGAGGGCATTTAAACGAGGATTTTCAACATAAACACCCCCAAAAAATACCCAAAATAACGAATCTTTTAAAAAACCAGCCATTATTTTTCACTGATTCACGACTTGAACATGAAAATATTAACAGTATCTTCAATATAAATGAAAAAAATGCGTCTTAGGAACATTTGAGGGCATTTAAACGAGGATTTTCAATAAACACCCCCCCAAAAAATACCCAAAATAACGAATCTTTTAAAAAACCAGCATTATTTTTCACCGATTCACGACTTGAACATGAAAATATTAACAGTATCTTCAATATAAATGAAAAAAAATGCGTCTTAGGAGCATTTGAGGGCATTTAAACGAGGATTTTCAACATACATCCCCAAAATTACGAGTCTTTTAAAAAACCAGCATTATTTTTCACAGATTCACGACTTGAACATGAAAATATTAACAGTATCTTCATATAAGCTGACCTTGGGAGCAGCTGGGGCAGAGAGAGAGGAGTCTAAATGCACCGGCTTTCGTCTGCTACGCTCACACACACTCACTCACTCACTGCACGCTAAAAATAATGAAATAATTGCAAGGATAACTTTCTCACCATCCTTAAGACTGGACGCCATTAATGTTCTCTTCTCTCTGCCTTCCTTTTCCTTCTCTGTCTCCTTCTGTGGCCCATTCTCAATCTCCTTGCCCTGGGCCATCGTCTGCTACTGTGCTTCTCTCTCGCTCTCTCACGTGGAGGAAACTGGAGGGAAGGAGGGAGGGGAGGGAGAGAGGAGGTAAACAAGACCCCGTTAAAAAGAATTAGCCACCAAAATTATAGTGTTTTTTTATTTGTCGCCTTATTTTGCATTTTTTTTAAGTTTTATGTGTACTTGGGTTTATTTTTTGTGGGTTTTTGCGGTGTG
>NW_026973667.1:335000-337500 GCF_035594125.1 Scylla paramamosain
CACCAAAACACTCCAAAAACACACCCAAACACACCCAAAACACCCCAAAACACACCCAAAACACCCCAAAACACCCCAAAACACACCCAAACACCCCAAAACACACCCAAAACACCCCAAAACACACCAAAACACACCAAAACACACCAAAAACACTTCAAAACACCAGAAAACCTCTTTAATCACAGTTTATCTCACTTTAAGACACACACAGTTCATTAATTTCCTTCCCAGCCTCTCTCTCTCTCTCTCTCTCTCTCTCTCTCTCTCTCTCTCTCTCTCTCTCTCTCTCTCTCACCTTCCTTCAGCTGGGACACTGTAGCGGACGCCTGTGCCTCTCCTTCGCTATTAGTAGCCACACAAGAGTAAACGCCTAAATTTTCTTCTGTAATCTTCATAATTTGCACCCATCCAGTGATCATGTGAGACTCAGGGCCGCCGCGCACCTGAACTGCAAAGGCTGGGTCGTCGCCTGGTGTGGGGGAGAGAGAGAGAGGGAGTGAGAGAGGGTTGAGTGTCTGAGTCTGTGTGTGAGAAGGGAAAGGATGATATGAATGCGTTTTTTGTGTGTTTTTGGTGGGTTTTGGTGAAGTGTGGGTGTGTTTTGGGGTGTTTTCGGGGTGTTTTCGGGGTGTTTTGGTTGAAATAAGGGTGTTTTGGGGTGTGTTTTAAGTGTTTTGGGGGTGCTTAAGTATGTTTGGGTGTGTTTAAGCGTGTTTCGTGTGTTTGGGTGTGTTTGGGTGTGTTTTGGTGTGTTTAAGCGTGTTTGGGTGTGTTTGGGTGTGTTTAAGCGTGTTTGGGTGTGTTCTACCGTGTTTGGGAGTGTTTTGAGTGTGTTTAGGTGTGTTTTAGGGTGTGTTTGGGTGTGTTTTGAGCGTGTTCTGCTACGTATAGTTGTTTTGAGCGTGTTTTGCTAAGTTTAGCAATGTTTTGAGTGTGTCTTGCGAAGTTTGGCTGTTTTGAGTGTGTTTTGCTTACATACGAGTATTTTAGGGTATTTGGGCTGTTTTTCTGGGTGTTTGCGCTGGTTTTTTAAGTGCTTGGGCTGTTTTTTATAAGTGCTTGGGCTGTTTTTTTGGCGTTTGTGCGATTTTTTGGGGTATTTGGGCTGTTTTGTGGAGTGTTTGGGTGGTTTCTGGGATATATGGGCTGTTTTTAAGTGTTTGGGCTTTTTTAAGTGTTTGGGCTGTTTTTTGGCGTTTGTGCGATTTTTTTGGGGATATCTGGGCTGTTTTGTGGAGTGTTTGGGCGGTTTCTGGGATGTTTGGGCTGTTTCTTGGGATGTTTGGGCTGTTTCTGGGGTATTTGGGCTGTTTTCCTGTGTGTTTGCGCTATTTTTAAGTGTTTGGGCTGTTTTTTAAGTATTTGTGAGATTTTTTGGGGTATTTGGGCTGTTTGGTGGAGTGTTTGGGCGGTTTCTGGGATGTTTGGGCTGTTTCTGGGGTGTTTGGGCTGTTTCTGGGGTGTTTGGGCTGTTTCTGGGGTGTTTGGGCTGTTTTCGTAAGTTTCAGACGAGTTTTATAAGTATTTTGGGCGTGTTTGGAGTGGGAAGGCAAGGCAGCGTGTGTAGGAAGGATAAAATATGTGTTTTTTTCGTGTTTGGATTAATTTAAAGGTGTTTTTTTTTGTTGTTTTGGTAAAATAAATTCATTTGAGTAAGTTTGGGCTATCTTTTTTTGGTGTTTGTGTGTGTGTTCGTGTGTGCGTGTGTTGATACAAATTTAGGTTATCAAATCAGAGAGAGAGAGAGAGAGAGAGAGAGAGAGAGAGAGAGAGAGAGAGAGAGAGAGAGAGAGAGAGAGAGAGAGAGAGCTTGTTAACTCATCCTCTCACCACCCTCCTTGACCATCTCTCTCTCTCTCTCTCTCTCTCTCTCTCTCTCTCTCTCTCTCTCTCTCTCTCTCTCTCAATCGGATTTCTTCAGTATTAAAAGGAAAAATCGTAAGAATAAACAATGTTGACCTCTCTCTCTCTCTCTCTCTCTCTCTCTCTCTCTCTCTCTCTCTCTCTCTCTCTCTCTCTCTCTCTCTCTCTCAGATAACCTATTTTTCGGAATTATATAACTACTACTACTACTACTACTACTACTATTATTATTATTATTACTACTATTATTATTATTACAATTTTTATAATTAGCCATCCTTCTCCTCTTCTTCTTCCTCCTCCTCTTCTCCTCCTCCTCCTCCTCCTCCTACTATTATTACAACAAATCTAGCTACTACTACTACTACTACTACTATTACTATTCTTCCTCCTCCTCTTCCTCTTCCTCTTCTCTTGTACTCTTCCTCCTCCTCCTCCTTTAACATTATTACTGCATCTCCTTACAATACCATCACTGACCGCTCCTCCTCCTCCTCCTCCTCCTCCTCCTCCTCCTCCTCTTCCTCCTCCTCCTCCTCCTCTTACCAGGCAGTTCAGTAGATGTGCCGTCAATCTTTGAAAGGCGCCAAGAGATGGAAGGGGTGGGGTGCCCAAGGGCCTCGCAGTCCAACAC
>NW_026973667.1:352500-357500 GCF_035594125.1 Scylla paramamosain
AAGTTAAGTTAGGTTTGGTTAGGTTAGGTTAGGTTAGGTTAGGTTAGGTTAGGTTAGGTTAGGTTAAGTTAGGTTAGGTTAGGTTAGGTTAGGTTAGGTTGGTTAGGTTAGGTTAGGTTAGGTTAGGTTAGGTTAGGTTAGGTTAGGTTAGGTTAGGTTAGGTTAGGTTAGGTTAGGTTAGGTTAAGTTAGGTTAGGTTAGGTTAGGTTAGGTTAGGTTAGGTTAGGTTAGGTTAGGTTAGGTTAGGTTAGGTTAGGTTAGGTTAGGTTAGGTTAGGTTAGGTTAGGTTAGGTTAGGTTAGGTTAGGTTAGGTTGGTTAAGTTAGGTTAGGTTAGGTTAAGTTAAGTTAGGTTAGGTTAGGTTAGGTTAGGTTAGGTTAGGTTAGGTTAGGTTAGGTTAGGTTAGTCAGTCAGTAAGTCAGTTAATTAATTTATTATTTTCAAATGCTAGTAATAAAAAGAAAATATGAAAATATATTAACTTTTTTATATACATATATATTTCTTATAATTTTTTTAAAGTTACATATTAAAGAAGTTTATTTCTATCCAACCTCTCTCTCTCTCTCTCTCTCTCTCTCTCTCTCTCTCTCTCTCTCTCTCTCTCTCTCTCTACATACCAACAGAAGTATTGTTGAGAGAATGACCGCCATCTTGGTTGTGGTGGCGGTGGTGGTGGTAGTGCTTATATATATACCTACACACACACACACACACACACACACACACACACACACACACACACACACACACAGATACGAACATAAACACATATATAATAACAAACCTCTCTCTCTCTCTCTCTCTCTCTCTCTCTCTCTCTCTCTCTCTCTCTCTCTCTCTCTCTCTCTCTCTCAATAGTGCCACGTAGGGGGAAATCAGTCTTTTGTTCTATGTTCATAAAGGTCTTTATTTAAATACTTCACTTTTCAATATGTTTGTCTGGGGGTGAAATGAAAAAGGGAGAAAGGGAGGAAGGGAGGAAGGAAGGAAGGAAGGAAGGAAGAGTGAAAGTTATTTTTAAAGTTTTCAAAGGTGGCATTGTAGAAACGGTGTCAAACTATCCCTGGAACCTTGAAAACCCCAGTAACTTCCACTCCAGCCTGTTAAACTATCCCTGGAACCTTGAAAACCCCAGTAACTTCCACTACAGCCTGTTAAACTATCCCTGGAACCTTGAAAACCCCAGTAACTTCCACTGCAGCCTGTTAAACTATCCCTGGAACCTTGAAAACCCCAGTAACTTCCACTACAGCCTGTTAAACTATCCCTGGAACCTTGAAAACCCCAGTAACTTCCACTACAGCCTGTTAAACTATCCCTGGAACCTTGGAAACCCCAGTAACTTCCAATGCAGCCTGTTAAACTATCCCTGGAACCTTGAAAGCCCCAGTAACTTCCACTACAGCCTGTTAAACTATCCCTGGAACCTTGAAAACCCCAGTAACTTCCACTACAGCCTGTTAAACTATCCCTGGAGCCTTGAAAACCCCAGTAACTTCCACTACAGCCTGTTAAAGATGTGTTAAACTTCTTCAACTTCTTAAACCACCTTTGAAAACCCAACTTTCACTAGTACCTTTTAAACCACCCTTGCAAACCGCCATACTAGTACTGCTTAAAAGGTCAATACAAGAGGTCAGGCTGTCTATGACCCGGTAGTTGTTGTCGTTGCTAGGGTCGTGGTAGATGTAGTAGTAGTAGAAGGAGCAGGCGTGGTAGGAGCGCAAGGCTGGGAACACGGGGCGCCCCTAACACACATGGAAGCTTCTACATCAAAATTTTCATCCTCCGGACACTCGTATCGGTCGTCTGTGAGGGGAAATCCGATCTCAGAGCAGAAGTAGAAATGCTTACAGCTGGTTGGGTCTGCTGTCTCAATATTAGGCTCTTGACAGAACACAATGCAGTCTTCACAACATTTGCTGTGGTCATCCTGGCAGCTTTCCCCGTCAAAGTAGGGTGTTGCGGGTCCACAGTCAATGGTCAGAGGCGGGTTGAACTCACACAAGGTCATTTTCCCACAATCACCACGTACTGCAGCGTAATCTTCCGCTATAACGCAATCGTATTTACACTTCGACATGCATAGACCGCAGACAGCCCCCTCCGCCAGGCACTCCCTTGAAACTGAGTCAAATCTTTCACCTTCCGAACAGAAGAAGGAAACATCGCTTGGGCCGTCAGTGGCAAGACAGGTGTAGAACTTCCTGCAGTCCTGAGGGTCCGGCACCTTGTCCCCCGGGGCGTTATTGGTGCAGTTAGGAAGGCAGTTGTTCATGCTGCCCTGCCCCGCCGCTCCTGTAGCACCAGCAGCCTGTGGAGTAGTAGAAGTTAGGGGCCTTTGTGTGTGTGTGTGTGTGTGTGTGTGTGTGTGTGTCGTTGGCTTTTCTTGTCTCTCACTGTCTTCAGCCTCTCTCTCTCTCTCTCTCTCTCTCTCTCTCTCTCTCTCTCTCTCTCTCTCACCAGCAGGAGGAAGACAAAGTAGGTAGCCGCCATCTTGGATATGGTGGTGGTGGTGGTAGTGTCGGTCTTATATAGAGAACCACACACACACACACACACACACACACACACACACACACACATACATACATACATACATACATACATACCTACACACCTGTATGTTTCCCAGCCTGTCGTCAAGCGCACACAGCTGGTTACGTACACACACACACACACACACACACACACACACACACACACACACACACACACACACACACACACATTTACATAAGGTCGAAATAAACAAGTATTCTCTCTCTCTCTCTCTCTCTCTCTCTCTCTCTCTCTCTCTCTCTCTCTCTCTCTCTCTCTCTCTGACACGTAAGCACTTCAGTTTTTAATATCCTAGAGAGAGAGAGAGAGAGAGAGAGAGAGAGAGAGAGAGAGAGAGAGAGAGAGAGAGAGAGAGAGAGAGAGAGAGAGAGAGAGAGACAGAGACAAAAGACTTCAGTTTCTCTCAATCTATCGTTGGAATAAGACGTGTGTGAGAGAGAGAGAGAGAGAGAGAGAGAGAGAGAGAGAGAGAGAAATAGCAGTGATAATAATAATAATAATAATAATTTCTGTTTATCTTTGTTATTCTTATCATTCCTTTATTCATATTTTTATCTTATTTTCTCTCTATTTCCTCTTCATTATCTCCATTTTTTTCTCTCCCTTTTCAGAAAGTTGGAAACGAAGGAGAGACAGTTATCTTATCTTCTCTCCTCCTCCTCCTCCTCCTCCTCCTCCTCCTCCTCTTTTATCAGAAATATGCATCTTCCTCTTCTTCTTCTTCTCATCACTTTGGAAAGGTAAGTAATAGTAGTAGTAGTAGTAGTGGTAGTAGTGGTAGTAGTAGTAGTAGTAGTAGTAGTGATGGTAGTGGTAGTAGTAGTAGTAGTAGTAGTAGTGGTAGTGGTGGTGGTGGTGGTGGTAGTAATAGTAGTTGATGTAATTGTTGTAATCTCTCTCTCTCTCTCTCTCTCTCTCTCTCTCTCTCTCTCTCTCTCTCTCTCTCTCTCAGGTTGGATGGAGAGCGGCTGGGACTTAGCGAAGTTATCCCTGAAAACTATGACAGACTAGCGCCGCCGAAAGAAAACGGGAAGCCAACTTTTGTTTATTTCCACGTCACAATTATGAGCATAGACTCCATCAGCGAATCTGCTCCTGTGAGTGTGTTCGTATGTGTGTGTGTGTGTTTGTGAGTGTGTTTGCAGGTACCTATAGGCGTAGTATAGGCCTGTATCTGCAATTCATTTTCTATTTTGCTTTGTAACAATTTTCTTTGCTCTGCTGTACCGCTGTGACTGTATTCTAAGGTCACAGAGATAGCTAGCGGGGTTCTCAAGGGTGTTTCTCCTGTTAGTAATGTAGAAATGTTGTTAATCTGTCACTGGAACCGTAAAAACATCCTTGAAAACCCTTATCACTTCAACTACAGCCTTCTGAGTGTAGAAATGTTGTTGATCTGTCACTAGAACCGTAAAAACATCCTTGAAAACCCTTATCACTTCAACTACAGCCTTTTGAGTGTAGAAATGTTGTTAATCTGTCACTGGAACCGTAAAAACACCCTTGAAAACCCTTGTCACTTCAACTACAGCCTTTTCAGTGTAGAAATGTTGTTAATCTGTCACTGGAACCGTAAAAACACCCTTAAAAACCCTTGTCACTTCAACTACAGCCCTTTGAGTGTAGAAATCCTGTTAATCTGTCACTGGAACCGTAAAAACATCCTTGAAAACCCTTATCACTTCAACTACAGCCTTCTGAGTGTAGAAATGTTGTTAATCTGTCACTGGAACCGTAAAAACACCCTTGAAAACCCTTATCACTTCAACTACAGCCTTTGGAGTGCAGTGAAGATGTAGTAGAATATTGTGTTGTATTGTCTAAATTACTGTATATAACATTATTGTGCTTATATTCATTACTGTGTGTACATAGGCGAATAAAAAATTAATCCTTTTAGCCCTACTACTACTACTACTACTACTACTACTACTACTACTGCTACTACTACTACTACTACTACTACTTTCAGGACCACAATAACAACTTAGAGGTCTACACGGACAGCACTGTAGCAAGTTATGACATTGGAAACACACAGTCATCGGGGGTAGGTGTTGTAGCTGTTGTTGTTGTTGTTGTTGTTGTTGTTGTTGTTGTTGTTGTTGTTGTTGTTGTTATTGTTGTTGTTGTTGTTGTTGTTGTTGTTGTTGTTGTTGTTGTTGTTGTTGTTGTTGAGAGTATACTAATGCTTCTTTCTTTCTCTCTTTTTCTTCCTTTCTTCCTTCCTTCCTCCTCCTCCTCCTCCTCCTCCTCCTCCTCCTCCTCCTCCTCCTCCTCCTCCTCCTCCTCCTCCAGACCTTCGTGGCGGACATCTTCTTTGCTCAGTCATGGAGGGACCACCGCCTTCTTCTTCCCTCCAATATGAAGAAGGATTACAGGTGAGAGAGAGAGAGAGAGAGAGAGAGAGAGAGAGAGAGAGAGAGAGAGAGAGAG
>NW_026973667.1:362500-395000 GCF_035594125.1 Scylla paramamosain
TCTCTCTCTCTCTCTCTCTCTCTCTCTCTCTCTCTAAGTATAGTATGTAATCAATAAAACTCATAATTACAAATAATCTTTTTATCACTGACAAACATTATCAAGATTACAATTATCATTATTACTATCATTATCATTATTACTGCTATTATCATTATTTTTACCGTTATTATCAAAGATTGTACAGACAGACAGACAAACAGACAGACAGACAGACGAAAGAAAGATAGATAGAGGTGTGTGTCACTGTTGCCCACATACCCACTACTGTCTGAAGGGGAACTCATACTGAAGGCTGCCAAAACGAAAACATAAACTTCAGGATGACAAAAAAATAAAAATAAATGTTGATATAAATACAAGATCATCTCTGGCAGGAATCAGAAAAGGATGTATCAAGATTTCGGTCAGGTAAAATAATTGTGATTGCTCTCGTAATAAAAACTCATCCCACAAATAAAGGTACTTGGTCTATTCTTATTCGGAAGGATCGTATATTGATTAACGGTTGCTATAAAGTTAACTGCTCCAGGAATTGAAGAGGGAGCGAGAACGAGCGGTACAAGTCATAAATGAATAATAATGATAAAAACGATAATATTTAATCAATGGAGTAAAAAAAACAAACAGCACATCAACACACACACACACAAACACACACACACATTGTCATTTATCTATCTCAGTACCTATCCCATCACGAGTGCATTGTGTTTAGTGGTAAAGCGATAATTAGAACCGCCAGGCTAGCAGGGTCACGTGACTCACCTATTACTGAAGGCGGCCGCGGGCACAAGAGGCGAGTGCTCTTCCTTGCCTTCACTCCACCTTGTGCCGCATTCAGTGACGTGGAGTGAGCGTGGCGGGGTGCAGAGGTGCGTGGAGTGTTGCATCACCTGTAGCAGCTTCGTATTACTAAGGTGAGTGGTAGCAGAGTGTGTGTGTGTGTGTGTGTGTGTAGAGAAACTGAGTGAGGTAATGAGCGTTGGTTGTGTGGTTTAAAATGTTCGTATTTTGTGATATGTGGTGTGAGTGCGTGCGTGCGTGCGTGAGTGAGTGACGATGTGTGGAGTTACGTTTAGGTCTGCTTCATCAACTTTATTAACGTCACACGTCTAAGGGGAGTGAGAGGGCCAGTTACGTGGTGTTAGTGAAGCAGACATTAACTTTATTAACGTCACGTGTCTAAGGGGAGAGAGTGACAGTTACGTGGTGGTAGTGTTTCTTGTGCCTGCAATTGTCACCCCCACTAATTACATGACCCGATTCTGATTTCGAGCCGTTTATTACAACTGTCGTTAAGCCATGACCCCATCCATGACCCCATCCACCATTGCAACTAGGTTTGAGATTCTTTCAATTTTGACAATATCTGGAGAGTGGCTTTAAAATACTCGTTGGTTAGGTTTCCAGTGGCTCGTAGCAATATTAAGAATGATCCACGCACGCTACCATGCCTGGAATGGACTGGAATGGCCTAAAATCTGGAAAAATATATGTTTTGTGATTCCAGTGAGATTAAAACAAGTATATTTTCCGACATTTCTCTTGTGTTTATTTGCAGTTAAAGGTGATGTAGTTTGGGGTATTTAGGGAGATGTACAAGTTAATAATATCATTACTACTATTGCTACTACTACCTAAAGCCCTGGAAATTTGCTGTCTTTCTACTACTAATAATATCATTACTACTATTGCTACTACTACCTAAAGCCCTGAAAATTTGCTGTTTTTCTACTACTACTACTACTACTACTACTACTACTACATCAACAACTACCACAATTCCAGATTACAAGCGTGAAAAGTTAATAATATCATTACTACTATTGCTACTACTACCTAAAGCCCTGAAAATTTGCCGTTTTTCTACTACTACTACTACATCAACAACTACCACAATTCCAGATTACAAGCGGTGAACCAGGACAGGTACAAGCTGAGTCAGGGCTGTTCTGCTGTACTGGAGGACACAAGATGACCAATGCTAGGCTACAAACATTTGTACCACACTCAACCCCGACTGCTGCCACTACCTCAGCCACTCCACCACACTTGACTCAGCTGCTGGAGGAGTAGAGAGAGAGAGAGAGAGAGAGAGAGAGCCACTGAGCCACTCCACCACACTTGAGTCAGCTGCTGGAGGAGCAGAGAGAGAGAGAGAGAGAGAGAGAGAGAGAGAGCGAGAGAGAGAGAGCATACGTTTTTTTTTTTATAATGTAAACTTATTTCATCAATATTCCCGTTTTCTGTTACTTGTTCATGCCAGGAGTGACAATAAACATGAAGATTATTACTGCTTTTAATCCCACCAGAGAGAGAGAGAGAGAGAGAGAGAGAGAGAGAGAGAGAGAGAGAGAGAGAGAGAGAGAGTGTAGGAGCAGCATTTTAGTTGAGTCTATCCTGCGCTGGTTCGTGCGTTTGCTGCGGTGACACGGTACAGCTGTGAGAGAAATTTGCGTTCATAACCACGAAGGGGGTGTTCATTGGGAAAAGGGCAGTGAAAAAGTGATATTTATATTATTTGAATTATTACTTGATAATATGTCAACTTTTGTGTGTGTGTGTGTGAGTGGGGGGGAGAGAGAGAGGGTGGAGAAGCAGACACAGGTGGCGCTTGGGAGGGTGAGCGGCTGGCTGGAGTGTTTTGGCCCTGGTCAGTCTTGCCCCACACACTCTGGTAATAAGTGTTTCCGTATTCCCGGCAGCTTCTCCCTGTACCAAGCACCGCCACGCAGCACCAGAGAGCCATGAGTACGTAAGGTGAGCCCAGCGGTGCCACGGAGCACCAGAGAGCCATGAGTAGTAAGGTGAGCCCAGCGGTGCCAGCCTCACTGCCTTCACAGCTTCCCCCCTCCTCCTCCCTGTAGTGTCTTGTAGCCGTCTATTAAGGCTTTTTTCGTTATTTAGGTATTTTTTAGGGTTATTCATTTATTTTTAGGTTTTGTTTACATCTGAGTCTGGAAACAGTTGGAAATTTAGGCGAATATTGAAGGATCGTCAACATGTAAACAAGCCGTCAGCTGAGGGACAGGCCGGGCGTCAGTGTTTTCAGCCATTATTTGCCTTGTCTCTCACTTATTGTAAGCCTAACATATCACAAGATACAGCCACATGTCTAGCTTTCATATGCGCTGGTCAGATATATCCGCCATTGCCTGGTTTTGGTGTCAGGAAGTAATAAATAAGGCAACATGGCCGCCGGCTCCTCCACTGAGGTCGGCCCCCGAGGGCATGTTCCGGCCTGTGGGTTCCAATATTTTTTATATTTTCCTCAATTACTTTATTTGGCTTCTATAGTAAGTTTTTATGGTTTCTAAAAATATTTTGTTGCTGTTGAAGTGTTTTTGTTGCTTCAGTTAAGTAACTGGGCTGAATTTTGTGTAGTTTTTTGACGTAAATATGGGGCCGTTTTCACGGTTATATTTACCCCCCCGGTCCTTGGCTTTTTTATTTGAGGCTGTAGTGAAGCTTTTATTGCTTTAAAAAATCGTTTATGATTTTTAAAATGTTTTGCGTTCCTGTTGAGTTGAGTATGTGCATTTTGAAATGGTTTTTAATTCCGTTAAAAGTGGTGATTTTGTCATTTTGTAGATCCCTTATTTCTCTATTTCAGCTTGTAACTAACTTTGCATTGCTTTAAAAAATAGTTTCGATTTTTTGAATTGTTTTTTTACTGGTGTAAAGTGAAATGGGCGGACTTTTGAATGGTTTTAATGGTGTCAAAAGTTCCAACACTTTTTCCATCTTTGTGTTGATATTTCTTTACAACTACTCAGGCTGGAGATGTTTTGATACTGTGAATATTAATTAAAGTAATTATCAAATCATAAAATAGAATGCATTCCAGCCTAGCTTCATTTTTTGTAAATGTCAATTTCAAAATGAAATACGTTACGTACGTAAGCCAGCGGCGGCCAGGGGCTCTCGCCTGTGACGTCATCAGCAGACTGGGACTTCTCCGGCTCCAGTGTCTCTTGGTCAATATTTACCGTAATTTCCAGTGTTTTCCAAGTATTTCCAGCTGTTTATAAACTCAGGTACGTAGATAGTAGTAGTAGAAGGAGGAAAATAAGAGAAATGGAGGAGGAGGAGGAAGAAATAAGGAGAAATGGAGGAGGAGGAGGAGGAGACAAAACATGTAAATGGCAAGAAGACAATCTTTAGCTTAGTTACCCTTGATGCGCTGCCATTCTCTATTATTTGGTGTGTTTTGGGTCCTTTAAGTGTGTTTTAGGTGTATTTGGGAGTGTTGTGGGGTGTTTTGAGTGTGTGTTAGGCGTGTTGAAGAGTGTTTTGGGTGTATATTAGCTGTTATCAGTGTGTTTTGGGTGAATTTTTGGTGTTCAAGTGTGGTTTAGGTTATTTCTAGGTGTATTTTGTGTGTTTTGAGTGTTGTGGAGTGTTTTGAGTGTATTGTGGAGTGTTCTGGTGTGTTTGAGGGTGTATTGAGTGAGTGTGAGTGTGTCTTGAGTTTATTTTGGGTGTTTTAAGTGTTTTGGGTAAGTTTCTGGGTGTGTGTGGCGTCTTTTGGGTGTATTTGAGTGTGTGTGGAGTGTTCTGGGTGCGTTTGGGTGTGTTAGTTGTGTATTCTGTGGTGATGTGGGTGTTTTGGATGTTTTAAGTGTGTTTTGGGTGTGTTTGGATGAGTTTTGTGTGTATTTGGGTGTGTTTTGAGTGTGTTTGGGTGAGTTTTGTGGGGATTTTGGTGTGTTGAGTGTGTTTTGGTTGTTTTGAGTGTGTTTGGGTGAGTTTTGTGAGTATTTTGGTGTGTTTTGGGTGTGTTTTGGATGTTTTGAATGTGTTTTGAATGTGTTTGGGTGAGTTTTGCGCTCTCTCCTTCCTAGGAACTCAAAAGACAAGAGTTTTGTAGGTATATTGGTGTGTCTAACTACTACTACTACTACTACTACTACTACTACTACTACTACTACTACTACAACCAATCTTAACATAATCTACACTCAAAACACTTCCTGTTCCCCCTCCTCGCCCCTTCTACCCCCTTTCCCCCCCTGTCACCACCCCATCCCTCACCTGCCGCACAATTTCAGGTACATATGTCTGGCGTTCAAGGACAGGGCAGCAGCAGAGGAGGCAGTGAGGCAGAGGAACAATTACAAGCTAGACAAGCAGCACACGTTTCTCTGTAATCTCTTCACGGACTTTGAGAAATACGACAACATACATGAGGAGTTTGTCGCACCTGTCCCCGAGCCTTATAAGGTGTGTGTGTGTGTGTGTGTGTGTGTGTGTGAGGGGCAGGTTTGTGTGTTTGTGAGGGAGATAGATGGGAAAGGAAAGAGAGAGAGAGAGAGAGATTTTGTGTGTGCGTGTTTGTGAGAGAGAGAGAGAAAGCGAAGAATGTGTGTTTGTGAGAGAGAGAGAGAGAGAGAGAGAGAGAGAGAGAAGAGTGTCACATCAACTAGAGTTTTTGAATGCTGAAATCTTATTAATTTGTCACTAGAACTGTAAAAACACCCTTAAAAACCCGTGGCGCTTCATCTAGAGCCTTTTGAATGTTGAAATCTTGTTAATCTGTCACTAGAATCATAAAAACACCCTTAAAAACCCATATAACTTCATCTAGAGCCTTTTGAATGCTGAAATCTTGTAATCTGTCACTAGAACCGTAAAAACACCCTTAAAAACCCGTGTCGCTTCATCTAGAGATTTTGAATGCTGAAATCTTGTTAATCTGTCACTAGAACCGTAAAAACACCCTTAAAAACCCGTGGCGCTTCATCTAGAGCCTTTTGAATGTTGAAATCTTGTTAATCTGTCACTAGAATCATAAAAACACCCTTAAAAACCCATATAACTTCATCTAGAGCCTTTTGAATGCTGAAATCTTGCTAATCTGTCACTAGAACCGTATAAACATCCTTAAAAAAACCTTACCCTTGTTTTCACCCACTCCTGCCTCCTGGTGTCCGCTGGTGGAGTCCACGCCTTCCTTACCACTAACCAAGGAAGGTTTAAGTCATGGGTAATCCTAGGTGTGTTTGTGTGTGTTTTTTTGGGTGTTTGTGTATGTTTTTAGGTGTTTTGCGTGTGTTTTGGTGTTTTGGGGTGTTTTGTGATGTGGTGTTCGTGTGTGTTTTTGAGGTGTATTGGGTGTGAAGTGATATTAATTAACTGAATGAATGTAAATATAATTTCATGTTAATCTTAAGTAACTGAATGGAAACCTAACCTAACCAAACTTAACTTAACCTAACCTAACTTAACCTAAACTAACCTAACCTAACTTAACGTAACCAAACCTAACCTAACCAAATTTAACTTAACCTAACCTAACCAAACTTAACCTATCTTAACCTATCCTAACCTAACCCAACCTAACTTAACCTAACCTGTTCTGATGCAAGAGAGAAAGAGAAAGAGTGTATTTTAGTGTGTGAGAGAGAGAGAGAGAGAGAGAGAGAGAGAGAGTATTTTTTTTGTGTGTGAGGAAGAGAGAAAAAAAAAAGAAAAATAATTAAATTCTATGCTTCCTCCCTTCCTCCCATCCTCTCTGTGTATCCCAGCCTCTCCCAGTGCATCCCAGCCTCTCCCATTCCACCCCAGCCTCCCCCAATGCATCCTAGCCTCTCTCAGTCCACCCCAGCCTCTCGCTGTGCACCCCAGCCTCTCCCAGTGTATCCCAGCCTCTCCCAGTGCATCCCAGCCTCTCCCAGTGCATCCCAGCCTCTCCCAGTCCAGCCTCTCAGTCCACCCCAGCCTCTCTTACTCCATCTCAGCCTCTCCCAGTGCATCCCAGCCTCTCCCAGTCCACCCCAGCCTCCCCCAGTCCACTCCAGCCTCCTCTCCACCCTTCACTCACCACCCATTACTTTCCCACAGATTGGTGATGAGTATTTTACATTCATCACCAAGTGCCAGGACCCCAAGGCGTGCACGGTGCTGCTCAGGGGACCCAGCAAGGATATCCTGAATGAGGTGAGGGTGCTGTTGGATGAATGGGAGTGTTTAAGTTGGTTTGATTTAAAGTTTTTTGTGTTTTTTGTGTTTTTTGTGTTTTGTGTTTTTTTTTTTTGGGGGGGGAGATTCGGTTTAATTGTTTGTTTTTTTCATTTCCATTTCCATTTCATTTGTAGGTATTTTGATGTGTCTAACATTTCTGCCAATATTACAGGATGGAGAGCTTCGGATACCTCACGGAGTGGGGTGAAGGAGCCTTGGGGATGCCTGAAGGAGGGGCGGTGAAGGAGGGAGGCCTAGAGATGAAGGAAATGCAGAAAATTCCTGCAATACTGAACGCTTCTCTGGTCAGACTATCCTTCACTGAATATTTGGACCGAGGCTTCGAGATACGACCTGAGCATCTGTTTTTTTTAGTGTTTTGAGGCAGCTTTAATTTTTTTTTAGGTGTTTTTAGGCTGTTTTAATGTTATTTTGAGTATTTTAGGTTTGTGGAAGGAAGGAGAAAGCTTAAATACAGTAATAAGGCCGAAAAAAAGGCTTAAATTGAGAGTTTTATCAGCCTGGCGGATATTAAGCTGTTTTAAGTATTTTAAGTTACCAGAAGAGTGGAAGCTTAAATTTAATACTATGATAAGGAAAAAGCTTTTTTCTTGCATTAGGAAGAGAAAAGCTTAATATTATTGATGTTTTTTATCAATTTCTTTTGATTTTATATTCAGTTTATTTATTTGTCATTATTTTTAAGATCATTTTTTTTATTTAAGATCATTTTTTTCATTTTTCTTTTTTTTTCACTTCTTTGACTTAATATCCAGTTTATTTATTTATTATTACTTCTTAGTGTGTCTAAGTACTTGCAAGGATCATTTATTTAATTATTATTATTTTTATTTTATTTTCTGTATTTTTTTTTTATAATGTATTTTTTTTTTTTATAATGTAAACTTATTACATCAATATTCCCGTTTTCTGTTACTTGTTCATGCCAGGGGTGACAATAAACATGAAGATTATTACTGCTTTTAATCCCACCGAGAGAGAGAGAGAGAGAGAGAGAGAGAGAGAGAGAGAGAGAGAGAGAGAGAGAGAGTGTGTAGGAGCATTTTAGTTGAGTCTATCCAGCGCTGGTTCGTGCGTTTGCTGCGGTGACACGGTACAGCTGTGAGATAAATTTGCGTTCATAACCACGAAGGGGGTGTTCAAGGGGAAAAGGGCAGTGAGGAAGTGATGATATTTATATTATTTGAATTATTACTTGATAATATGTCAACTTTTGTGTGTGTGTGTGTGTGTGTGTGAGTGGGGGGGGAGAGAGAGGGTGGAGAAGCAGACACAGGTGGCGCTTGGTAGGGTGAGCGGCTGGCTGGAGTGTTTTGGCCCTGGTCAGTCTTGCCCCACACACTCTGGTAATAAGTGTTTTCGTATTCCCGGCAGCTTCTCCCTGTACCAAGCACCGCCACGCAGCACCAGAGAGCCATGAGTACGTAAGGTGAGCCCAGCGGTGCCACGGAGCACCAGAGAGCCATGAGTAGTAAGGTGAGCCCAGCGGTGCCAGCCTCACTGCCTTCACAGCTTCCCCCCTCCTCCTCCCTGTAGTGTCTTGTAGCCGTCTATTAAGGCTTTTTTCGTTATTTAGGTATTTTTTAGGGTTATTCATTTATTTTTAGGTTTTGTTTACATCTGAGTCTGGAAACAGTTGGAAATTTAGGCGAATATTGAAGGATCGTCAACATGTAAACAAGCCGTCAGCTGAGGTACAGGCCGGACATCAGTGTTTTCAGCCATTATTTGCCTTGTCTCTCACTTATTGTAAGCCTAACATATCACAAGATACAGCCACATGTCTAGCTTTCATATGCGCTGGTCAGATATATCCGCCATTGCCTGGTTTTGGTGTCAGGAAGTAATAAATAAGGCAACATGGCCGCCGGCTCCTCCACTGAGGTCGGCCCCCGAGGGCATGTTCCGGCCTGTGGGTTCCAATATTTTTTATATTTTCGTCAATTACTTTATTTGGCTTCTATAGTAAGTTTTTATGGTTTCTAAAAATATTTTGTTGCTGTTGAAGTGTTTTTGTTGCTTCAGTTAAGTAACTGGGCTGAATTTTGTGTAGTTTTTTGACGTAAATATGGGGCCGTTTTCACGGTTATATTTACCCACCCCGGTCCTTGGCTTTTTTATTTGAGGCTGTAGTGAAGCTTTTATTGCTTTAAAAAATCGTTTATGATTTTTAAAATGTTTTGCGTTCCAGTTGAGTTGAGTATGTGCATTTTGAAATGGTTTTTAATTCCGTTAAAAGTGGTGATTTTGTCATTTTGTAGATCCCTTATTTCTCTATTTCAGCTTGTAACTAACTTTGCATTGCTTTAAAAAATAGTTTCGATTTTTTGAAGTGTTTTTTTACTGGTGTAAAGTGAAATGGGCGGACTTTTGAATGGTTTTAATGGTGTCAAAAGTTCCAACACTTTTTCCATCTTTGTGTTGATATTTCTTTACAACTACTCAGGCTGGAGATGTTTTGATACTGTGAATATTAATTAAAGTAATTATCAAATCATAAAATAGAATGCATTCCAGCCTAGCTTCATTTTTTGTAAATGTCATTTTCAAAATGAAATACGTTACGTACGTAAGCCAGCGGCGGCCAGGGGCTCTCGCCTGTGACGTCATCAGCAGACTGGGACTTCTCCGGCTCCAGTGTCTCTTGGTCAATATTTACCGTAATTTCCAGTGTTTTCCAAGTATTTCCAGCTGTTTATAAACTCAGGTACGTAGATAGTAGTAGTAGAAGGAGGAAAATAAGAGAAATGGAGGAGGAGGAGGAAGAAATAAGGAGAAATGGAGGAGGAGGAGGAGGAGACAAAACATGTAAATGGCAAGAAGACAATCTTTAGCTTAGTTACCCTTGATGCGCTGCCATTCTCTATTATTTGGTGTGTTTTGGGTCCTTTAAGTGTGTTTTAGGTGTATTTGGGAGTGTTGTGGGGTGTTTTGAGTGTGTGTTAGGCGTGTTGAAGAGTGTTTTGGGTGTATATTAGCTGTTATCAGTGTTTTGGGTGAATTTTTGGTGTTCAAGTGTGGTTTAGGTTATTTCTAGGTGTATTTTGTGTGTTTTGAGTGTTGTGGAGTGTTTTGAGTGTATTGTGGAGTGTTCTGGTGTGTTTGAGGGTGTATTGAGTGAGTGTGAGTGTGTCTTGAGTTTATTTTGGGTGTTTTAAGTGTTTTGGGTAAGTTTTTGGGTGTGTGTGGCGTCTTTTGGGTGTATTTGAGTGTGTATGGAGTGTTCTGGGTGCGTTTGGGTGTGTTAGTTGTGTATTCTGTGGTGATATGGGTGTTTTGGATGTTTTAAGTGTGTTTTGGGTGTGTTTGGATGAGTTTTGTGTGTATTTGGGTGTGTTTTGAGTGTGTTTGGGTGAGTTTTGTGGGGATTTTGGTGTGTTGAGTGTGTTTTGGTTGTTTTGAGTGTGTTTGGGTGAGTTTTGTGAGTATTTTGGTGTGTTTTGGGTGTGTTTTGGATGTTTTGAATGTGTTTTGAATGTGTTTGGGTGAGTTTTGCGCTCTCTCCTTCCTAGGAACTCAAAAGACAAGAGTTTTTTAGGTATTTTGGTGTGTCTAACTACTACTACTACTACTACTACTACTACTACAACCAATCTTAACATAATCTACACTCAAAACACTTCCTGTTCCCCCTCCTCGCCCCTTCTACCCCCTTTCCCCCCCGTCACCACCCCATCCCTCACCTGCCGCACAATTTCAGGTACATGTGTCTGGTGTTCAAGGACAGGGCAGCAGCAGAGGAGGCAGTGAGGCAGAGGAACAATTACAAGCTAGACAAGCAGCACACGTTTCTCTGTAATCTCTTCACGGACTTTGAGAAATACGACAACATACATGAGGAGTTTGTCGCACCTGTCCCCGAGCCTTATAAGGTGTGTGTGTGTGTGTGTGTGTGTGTGTGTGTGTGAGGGGCAGGTTTGTGTGTTTGTGAGGGAGATAGATGGGAAAGGAAAGAGAGAGAGAGAGAGAGAGAGAAGAGAGAAGAGAGTATCACATCAACTAGAGTTTTTGAATGCTGAAATCTTATTAATTTGTCACTAGAACTGTAAAAACACCCTTAAAAACCCGTGGCGCTTCATCTAGAGCCTTTTGAATGTTGAAATCTTGTTAATCTGTCACTAGAATCATAAAAACACCCTTAAAAACCCGTGGCGCTTCATCTAGAGCCTTTTGAATGTTGAAATCTTGTTAATCTGTTACTAGAATCATAAAAACACCCTTAAAAACCCATATAACTTCATCTAGAGCCTTTTGAATGCTGAAATCTTGTTAATCTGTTACTAGAATCGTAAAAACACCGTTAAAAACCCATATAACTTCATCTAGAGCCTTTTGAATGCTGAAATCTTGTAATCTGTCACTAGAACCGTAAAAACACCCTTAAAAACCCGTGTCGCTTCATCTAGAGATTTTGAATGCTGAAATCTTGTTAATCTGTCACTAGAACCGTAAAAACACCCTTAAAAACCCGTGGCGCTTCATCTAGAGCCTTTTGAATGTTGAAATCTTGTTAATCTGTCACTAGAATCATAAAAACACCCTTAAAAACCCATATTACTTCATCTAGAGCCTTTTGAATGTTGAAATCTTGTTAATCTGTTACTAGAATCATAAAAACACCCTTAAAAACCCGTGTCGCTTCATCTAGAGATTTTGAATGCTGAAATCTTGTTAATCTGTCACTAGAACCGTAAAAACACCCTTAAAAACCCGTGGCGCTTCATCTAGAGCCTTTTGAATGTTGAAATCTTGTTAATCTGTCACTAGAATCATAAAAACACCCTTAAAAATCCATATAACTTCATCTAGAGCCTTTTGAATGCTGAAATCTTGCTAATCTGTCACTAGAACCGTATAAACATCCTTAAAAAAACCTTACCCTTGTTTTCACCCACTCCTGCCTCCTGGTGTCCGCTGGTGGAGTCCACGCCTTCCTTACCACTAACCAAGGAAGGTTTAAGTCATGGGTAATCCTAGGTGTGTTTGTGTGTGTTTTTTTGGGTGTTTGTGTATGTTTTTAGGTGTTTTGCGTGTGTTTTGGTGTTTTGGGGTGTTTTGTGTCTCAGTGTATCCCAGCCTCTCCCAGTGCATCCCAGCCTCTCCCATTCCACCCCAGCCTCCCCCAATGCATCCTAGCCTCTCTCAGTCCACCCCAGCCTCTCGCTGTGCACCCCAGCCTCTCCCAGTGCATCCCAGCCTCTCCCAGTCCAGCCTCTCAGTCCACCCCAGCCTCTCTTACTCCATCTCAGCCTCTCCCAGTGCATCCCAGCCTCTCCCAGTCCACCCCAGCCTCCCCCAGTCCACTCCAGCCTCCTCTCCACCCTTCACTCACCACCCATTACTTTCCCACAGATTGGTGATGAGTATTTTACATTCATCACCAAGTGCCAGGACCCCAAGGCGTGCACGGTGCTGCTCAGGGGACCCAGCAAGGATATCCTGAATGAGGTGAGGGTGCTGTTGGATGGCCGGGAGTGTTTAAGTTGGTTTGATTTAAAGTTTTTTGTGTTTTTTGTGTTTTGTGTTTTTTTTTGGGGGGGGAGATTCGGTTTAATTGTTTGTTTTTTTCATTTCCACCCTAATCACTTCAAAAAATGCCCATTTCTACCCTAAAAACTGAAAAATACTGCCATTTCTCCTCTTAAACACCCAAAAAAACACTCATTTTCACCATAATTAACCCCAAAACACCTATTTTCTCCATAATAAAACCAAAAAACACCCATTTCTGTGCTAGAAACAAAAAAAAAAAAACATTTCTACCCAGAAACACCCAAATAAACAAGATCTACTTGTAACAACCTAAAAAAAAATAAAATAAAAAATAAAAAAATAAAAATAAATAAATAAATAAATACCTGACCTGACCTGACCTGACCCATACCCACAGGTGGAGAGGAACCTTCAGGACGCCCTTGGAGTGGCCCGGAACTTGGCCCAGGAGCACCGTCTGGTCCCTGGGGGCGGCGCAGTGGACATGGCAGTCTCTAACTTCCTGCAGCAGAAGGCCAAGGGGGTGTCAGGGGTGAGGCAGTGGCCCTATTCTGCTCTTGCCCAGGCCCTTAAGGTATGTTGGGGGGTGAGGGGAAGGAGGAGGAGGAAGAGGGCTGTCTTAAATTGCTTATTAAATTGTCTTTATTCTCTAGCAGCAGACCAAAAACATGCCAAATTGTTTTGAAATGTCCCTAAAATTCCCTGAACCGTCTTGAAATGCCCTTAAATTTCCCAGAGCTGTCTTGAAATGCCCCTAAACTGTCTTAATATGCCCCTAAATTCCCTGAACTGTCTTGAAATGCCCCTAAAATTCTTTGAACTCTTTTGAAATGCCCCTAAATTCCCTGAACTGTCTTGAAATGCACCTAAAATTCTCTAAACTGTCTTGAAATGTTCCTAAATTCCCTGAACTATTTTCAAATGCCTCTAAATTCCCTGAACTATCTTGAAATGCCCCTAAATTCCCTGAACTGTCTTGAAATGGCCCTAAAACTCTTGAAATGCCCCTAAAAATACCCTTAAAAACCCGTGTCACTTCATCTACAGCCATTTGAATGATAGTCTTGTTAATCTGTCACTAGAACCGTAAAAACACCTTAAAAACCCGTATCCCTTGAACTAGAGCCTTTTTGAATGCTGAAATCTTATCAATCTGTCACTAGAACCGTAAAAACGCCCTTGAAAACCCACATAACTTCATCTAGAGCCTTTTGAATGCTGATATCTTATTACTTTGTCACTAGAACCGTAAAAACACCCTTAAAAACCCGTGTTGCTTCATCTAGAGCCTTTTGAATGCTGAAATCTTGTTAATCTTTCACTAGAACCGTAAAAACACCCTTAAAAACCCGTGTTGCTTCATCTAGAGCCTTTTGAATGCTGAAATCTTGTTAATCTTTCTCTAGAACTGTAAAAATACCCTTAAAAACCCATATAACTTCATCTAGAGCCTTTTGAATGCTGATATCTTATTACTCTGTCACTAGAACCATAAAAATACCCTTAAAAACCCATATAACTTCATCTAGAGCCTTTTGAATGCTGAAATCTTGTTAATCTGTCACTAGAACCGTAAAAACACCCTTAAAAACCCTTATCCCTTCAACTAGAGGCTTTTGAATGCTGAAATCTTATTAATCTGTCACTAGAACCGTAAAAACACCCTTTGAAAACCCATATAACTTCAACTTTTGCGGTCTCTCCTTCCTAGGGACTCAAAAAGTTAACATTCAAATTTCCCGCACTTTTCCAATCCCTAGTAAGGAGAGAGCGTGAGACAAGAATTTTGTAGGTATTTTGATGTGTCTAACATTTCTGCCAATATTACAGGATGGAGAGCTTAGGATACCACACGGAGTGGGGTGAAGGAGCCTTGGGGATGCCTGAAGGAGGGGCGGTGAAGGAGGGAGGCCTAGAGATGAAGGAAATGCAGAAAATTCCTGCAATACTGAACGCTTCTCTGGTCAGACTATCCTTCACTGAATATTTGGACCGAGGCTTCGAGATACGACCTGAGCATCTGTTTTTTTTAGTGTTTTGAGGCAGCTTTAATTTTTTTTTAGGTGTTTTTAGGCTGTTTTAATGTTATTTTGAGTATTTTAGGTTTGTGGAAGGAAGGAGAAAGCTTAAATACAGTAATAAGGCCGAAAAAAAGGCTTAAATTGAGAGTTTTATCAGCCTGGCGGATATTAAGCTGTTTTAAGTATTTTAAGTTACCAGAAGAGTGGAAGCTTAAATTTAATACTATGATAAGGAAAAAGCTTTTTTCTTGCATTAGGAAGAGAAAAGCTTAATATTATTGATGTTTTTTTATCAATTTCTTTTGATTTTATATTCAGTTTATTTATTTGTCATTATTTTTAAGATCATTTTTTTATTTAAGATCATTTTTTTCATTTTTCTTTTTTTTTCACTTCTTTGACTTAATATCCAGTTTATTTATTTATTATTACTTCTTAGTGTGTCTAAGTACTTGCAAGGATCATTTATTTAATTATTATTATTTTTATTTTATTTTCTGTATTTATTTTATTTTTTTTATAATGTATTTTTTTTTTTTTTATAATGTAAACTTATTACATCAATATTCCCGTTTTCTGTTACTTGTTCATGCCAGGGGTGACAATAAACATGAAGATTATTACTGCTTTTAATCCCACCGAGAGAGAGAGAGAGAGAGAGAGAGAGAGAGAGAGAGAGAGTGTAGGAGCATTTTAGTTTAGTCTATCCAGCGCTGGTTCGTGCGTTTGCTGCGGTGACACGGTACAGCTGTAAGAGAAATTTGCGTTCATAACCACGAAGGGGGTGTTCAAGGGGAAAAGGGCAGTGAGGAAGTGATGATATTTATATTATTTGAATTATTACTTGATAATATGTCAATTTCTTTTTTTTTTTTTTTTTTTTTGGTGTGTGTGTGTGTGTGTGTGTGTGTGTGTGTGTGTGAGTGGGGGGGGAGAGAGAGGGTGGAGAAGCAGACACAGGTGGCGCTTGGTAGGGTGAGCGGCTGGCTGGAGTGTTTTGGCCCTGGTCAGTCTTGCCCTACACACTCTGGTAATAAGTGTTTTCGTATTCCCGGCAGCTTCTCCCTGTACCAAGCACCGCCACGCAGCACCAGAGAGCCATGAGTACGTAAGGTGAGCCCAGCGGTGCCACGCAGCACCAGAGAGCCATGAGTAGTAAGGTGAGCCCAGCGGTGCCAGCCTCACTGCCTTCACAGCTTCCCCCCTCCTCCTCCCTGTAGTGTCTTGTAGCCGTCTATTAAGGCTTTTTTCGTTATTTAGGTATTTTTTAGGGTTATTCATTTATTTTTAGGTTTTGTTTACATCTGAGTCTGGAAACAGTTGGAAATTTAGGCGAATATTGAAGGATCGTCAACATGTAAACAAGCAGTCAGCTGAGGTACAGGCCGGGCGTCAGTGTTTTCAGCCATTATTTGCCTTGTCTCTCACTTATTGTAAGCCTAACATATCACAAGATACAGCCACATGTCTAGCTTTCATATGCGCTGGTCAGATATATCCGCCATTGCCTGGTTTTGGTGTCAGGAAGTAATAAATAAGGCAACATGGCCGCCGGCTCCTCCACTGAGGTCGGCCCCCGAGGGCATGTTCCGGCCTGTGGGTTCCAATATTTTTTATATTTTCGTCAATTACTTTATTTGGCTTCTATAGTAAGTTTTTATGGTTTCTAAAAATATTTTGTTGCTGTTGAAGTGTTTTTGTTGCTTCAGTTAAGTAACTGGGCTGAATTTTGTGTAGTTTTTTGACGTAAATATGGGGCCGTTTTCACGGTTATATTTACCCACCCCGGTCCTTGGCTTTTTTATTTGAGGCTGTAGTGAAGCTTTTATTGCTTTAAAAAATCGTTTATGATTTTTAAAATGTTTTGCGTTCCAGTTGAGTTGAGTATGTGCATTTTGAAATGGTTTTTAATTCCGTTAAAAGTGGTGATTTTGTCATTTTGTAGATCCCTTATTTCTCTATTTCAGCTTGTAACTAACTTTGCATTGCTTTAAAAAATAGTTTCGATTTTTTGAAGTGTTTTTTTACTGGTGTAAAGTGAAATGGGCGGACTTTTGAATGGTTTTAATGGTGTCAAAAGTTCCAACACTTTTTCCATCTTTGTGTTGATATTTCTTTACAACTACTCAGGCTGGAGATGTTTTGATACTGTGAATATTAATTAAAGTAATTATCAAATCATAAAATAGAATGCATTCCAGCCTAGCTTCATTTTTTGTAAATGTCATTTTCAAAATGAAATACGTTACGTACGTAAGCCAGCGGCGGCCAGGGGCTCTCGCCTGTGACGTCATCAGCAGACTGGGACTTCTCCGGCTCCAGTGTCTCTTGGTCAATATTTACCGTAATTTCCAGTGTTTTCCAAGTATTTCCAGCTGTTTATAAACTCAGGTACGTAGATAGTAGTAGTAGAAGGAGGAAAATAAGAGAAATGGAGGAGGAGGAGGAAGAAATAAGGAGAAATGGAGGAGGAGGAGGAGGAGACAAAACATGTAAATGGCAAGAAGACAATCTTTAGCTTAGTTACCCTTGATGCGCTGCCATTCTCTATTATTTGGTGTGTTTTGGGTTCTTTAAGTGTGTTTTAGGTGTATTTGGGAGTGTTGTGGGGTGTTTTGAGTGTGTGTTAGGCGTGTTGAAGAGTGTTTTGGGTGTATATTAGCTGTTATCAGTGTTTTGGGTGAATTTTTGGTGTTCAAGTGTGGTTTAGGTTATTTCTAGGTGTATTTTGTGTGTTTTGAGTGTTGTGGAGTGTTTTGAGTGTATTGTGGAGTGTTTTGGTGTGTTTGAGGGTGTATTGAGTGAGTGTGAGTGTGTCTTGAGTTTATTTTGGGTGTTTTAAGTGTTTTGGGTAAGTTTTTGGGTGTGTGTGGCGTCTTTTGGGTGTATTTGAGAGTGTGTGGAGTGTTCTGGGTGCGTTTGGGTGTGTTAGTTGTATATTCTGTGGTGATGTGGGTGTTTTGGATGTTTTAAGTGTGTTTTGGGTGTGTTTGGATGAGTTTTGTGTGTATTTGGGTGTGTTTTTGGTATGTTTTGAGTGTGTTTGGGTGAGTTTTGTGGAGATTTTGGTGTGTTGAGTGTGTTTTGGTTGTTTTGAGTGTGTTTGGGTGAGTTTTGTGAGTATTTTGGTGTGTTTTGGGTGTGTTTTGGATGTTTTGAGTGTGTTTTGAATGTGTTTGGGTGAGTTTTGCGCTCTCTCCTTCCTAGGAACTCAAAAGACGAGTTTTGTAGGTATTTTGGTGTGTCTAACTACTACTACTACTACTACTACTACTACTACTACTACTACAACCAATCTTAACAAAATCTACACTCAAAACACTTCCTGTTCCCCCTCCTCGCCCCTTCTACCCCCTTTCCCCCCCGTCACCACCCCATCCCTCACCTGCCGCACAATTTCAGGTACATGTGTCTGGCGTTCAAGGACAGCGCAGCAGCAGAGGAGGCAGTGAGGCAGAGGAACAATTACAAGCTAGACAAGCAGCACACGTTTCTCTGTAATCTCTTCACGGACTTTGAGAAATACGACAACATACATGAGGAGTTTGTCGCACCTGTCCCTGAGCCTTATAAGGTGTGTGTGTGTGTGTGTGTGTGTGTGTGTGTGTGTGTGTGTGTGTGTGTGTGTGTGTGTGTGTGTGTGTGTGAGGGGCAGGTTTGTGTGTTTGTGAGGGAGATAGATGGGAAAGGAAAGAGAGAGAGAGAGAGAGAGAGAGAGAGAGAGATGAGAATAGAAAGAGAAAGAGATGAGAATAGAAAGAGAAAGAGATGAGAATAGAAAGAGAAAGAGATGAAAAGAGAAAGAGAGAGAGAGAGAGAGAGAGAGAGAGTGTGTGTGCCCCTCCTTCCCCTTTTCTGTGATGCCCCTACCTTCCCTAAGCGGGTTTAAATTGAAACAGTAATAATAATAATAAATAAATAAATAAACATAATAGATGATGAAGTGAAAACACGAAAATACAACACATTTTTTACTATAAACCTTTACAGCACGATTTAATAATGAAGAAAATGAAAGAAAAAAAAACTTGTGATTTTATTTTTATTTCGGTACTTTCTCGGCAGCTGAACGTTTATCTAAGAGTGTTTTGTACTTCTCGAAATGAATAAAATAAATGAAAAATATCTCGTTATATTATCAGCGTCTCTTGTATTTCTATTTTAATAAATTTTTTCGGTATTTAAAAATGTGTTTTCTTTTGAGAGAGAGAGAGAGAGAGAGAGAGAGAGCAGAGTGGACTGGAGGTGAAGGTAGTAATTGGAGGAAACTTTTTGTGATTGAGAGAGGCGCCAGCAGACAGGGCGTGCTGCCAGCAGGAAACAACAGACAGGGCGTGCTGGCAGCAGGAAACAATAGACAGGGCGTGCTGGCAGAATTTGGTAAAAAGTAGAGGAAGAGTAAAATGAAATGATGTGTTGAATGATGTAAGGTTGAGTGGAGCAGAAGAGGAAAGTTCTAGTGACAGATTAACTACATTTCTAGATTCAAAAGGCTCTAGTTGTAGTGCCACGGGTTTTCAAGGGTGTTTTTACGGTTCTTGTGACAGATTAACAATATTTCTGCGTTCCAAAGGCTCTAGTTGAAGTGACACGGGTTTTCAAGGGTGTTTTTACGGTTCTAGTAACAGATTAACAACTCACTCCTGAAGGCCCGTTAGGAACCAGAAAAAACAAACAAGCACACGAGCTGGACCCAGACCGAGACCTAGACCCAGACACTGTTTACAATCCTCACGTCGTAACAGTGGCGGGAAGGAAAACACAAAAAAACACCACAATAACGAAACGAACGAGGGAAAAACACCGATTAACACGAAAAACACAAGAAAACGAAGAAAAACACAAAAAAAATCAACGAAAAATGGCGGAAAATCAGGACGGAGAGGAAGGAGAAGAATGGCTAAAGAGAAAAAAAGATAAATTATTGAAGATAGCCGGGGATTACTACGTGGAGGGGAACCTGAGGAGTGTGCGGAGGCTGAGGAAGGCCCTGGAGGAGGAGGTGGAGGAGGATAGGGCTGGGAGAAGTGTGGAAGAGGAGGAGGAGGAGGAGGAAGAGAGCAACGAAGGAGGAAAAGGAGGAAGAGAGGGTGTTGTAAATGAAATTAAGTGTTTAATCTTATTTAGTCTGCTCACCAAACCCTTCCACACCTTGTAAGTAGTAGTAGTAGTAGTAGTAGTAGTGATGGTGGTGATGGTGGTGGTACTATTTACGAGTGTGTGTGTGTGTGTGTGTGTGTAATTGTGGTAGTAGTAGTAGTAGTATATTGTGTTATTATTATTATTAAGAATTACGTTAAATAATGTTTTTGCTTAGGTTAGGTTAGGTTAGATTAGGGTCAACTCAACTTAACCCCAAACCAACCCTAGCCTAACCTAACCTCACTTGACCCCACTACAGGTCATCGGAGGTGGCGGAGGAGGTGGTGTTGTGTGTGTCGCTGGTGCTGCAGTGTTCCATCGTAGAAGAGTGGGAGATGTTTGTTGATCTGCTTACCGCCCTGTGCACCTGCCTCACCCCACACCCCAGCCTACCCCACGGTGAGTAGTAGTAGTAGTAGTAGTAGTAGTAGTAGTAGTAGTAGTAAAACAATAATGATAATAGTAATAATAATAAAAATAATGATTAAAATAGTAGTAGTAGTAGTAGTAGTAGTAGTAGTAGTAGTAGTAGTAGTAAGTAGGTTAGGTTAGGTTAGGTTAGTTGTAGTAGTAGTAGTAGTAGTTGTTGTTGTTGTTGTAAAAGTAGTAGTAGTAATAGTAGTAGTAGTAGTAGTTGTTGTTGTTGTGTTTATAAATTTTTTGTTTCCATACAGAGAGAGAGAGAGAGAGATGCAGATTTTTTTTCTTTAATTTTCAGTTTTCTTGTTTTAAATTCACTCAAATATTCTTAAAACATTATAATCATTAATTAAAAGCAAATAAAACACCTAATTAATTTATTTGTTCATTTCATTTTCTCTTTCTTTCCTCTCTTCATCTTTCTTTATTTATTTTGCTGTGTTTAATCAACCCTAACCTAACCTAACCTAACTTAACTTAACCTAACTTAACTTAACCTAACCAAACTTAACTTAACCTAACCTAACTTAACCTAAGCTAACCTAACCTAACTTAACCTAACCTAACTTAACCTAACCTAATCTAACAGAACCTAACCTAACCTAACCTAACTTAACCTAAGCTAACCGAACCTAACTTAACTTAACCTAACCAAACTTAACTTAACCTAACCTAATTTAACCTAACCTAACTTAACCTAACCTAATCTAACAGAACCTAACCTAACCTAACTTAACCTAAGCTAACCGAACTTAACCTAACCTAACCTAACCTAACCTAATCTTGCAGTGAGAGATGGGGAGGAGGATTTAAAAGGACACATTTGCGGTGCGCTGTCAGCCCTCACCCGCGCTGCCTCCCCCAGTGTGCGGGTGCAGGCCTGGGGGTACAACTTCCGCGGACGTCTTGGCAACGCTGTGTACGTCTGTTTGTCGATGGTCAAGAAGGAACGTAGCAAAAGATTAAGGTTCGTTTGGGTGTTTTGGGGTGTTTGGGAGGCTGTGGCAGTGTTTGGGAGACTGTGGCAGTGTTTGGGAGGGTGTGGCAGTGTTTGGGAGGCTGTGGCAGTGTTTGGGAGGCTGTGGCAGTGTTTGGGAGGGTGTGGCAGTGTTTGGGAGGCTGTGGCAGTGTTTGGGAGGGTGTAGCAGTGTTCAGGAGGGTGTGGCAGTGTTTGGGAGGCTGTGGCAGTGTTTGGGAGGGTGTGGCAGTGTTTGGGAGGCTGTGGCAGTGTTTGGGAGGGTGTGGCAGTGTTTGGGAGGCTGTGGCAGTGTTTGGGAGGCTGTGGCAGTGTTTGGGAGGCTGTGGCAGTGTTTGGGAGGGTGTGGCAGTGTTTGGGAGGCTGTGGCAGTGTTTGGGAGGCTGTGGCAGTCTCTGAGAAGGCAAAAAAAAAAAAAAGTAAATAAATAAAAAAATACATAAATGTTTTTAAAATGTTTCTATTAATGTATTTGTGTATATGAATATATTAGTGAGCCGTACAGACATACACCCTATCTACACCCTAAATACACCTCTCTACACCCTGTCTGCACCTTCCTCCAACAGGCTGCAGGCTTTCCAGACCGTGCAAGACCTGGGCTGGCGGAAACATTGGCCTTCGCTGAGTGAGGTGGAAAAAAATACTCTTCGGTCAACATTTCTCAATTTCCTGCCTGGCATTGTGCAGTGTGTGACAAGAGTGGCGACCGCTGGCGACGTGCAGGGCAACAGGGTGGTGGCGGTGCGTCTGGGGGTGTTTGGAGCGGCTAGGGGAGGGTTTGAATGGAGAAAAGATCGACGTTTTTGTTTTTTTTTGTGTTTAAATTGTATTTTGATTGTTTTTTTTGTTTTTTTTTGTGTTTTAATTGTATCTTGAGTGTGTTTGTGAGTCTAGGTTGTTGTAAAGTGTGTATTTTGTGTGTTTTTTTTATTATTTGTATTTGTAAGTGTGTTTTGAAGTGTTTGTTGGGCAATATTTAAATTTATAAGTGTGTTTTTTCGTGTAATGTTTAAATTAATTGTGTTTTTGTGTGTTTTTCTGCAATATTTAGTCTTTTTTGTGCTTAAACCATCTCTCTCTCTCTCTCTCTCTCTCTCTCTCTCTCTCTCTCTCTCTCTCTCTCTCTCTCTCTCTCTCTCTCTCTCTCTCTCTCTCTCTCTCTCTCTCTCTCTCTCTCTCTCTCTCTCTCTCTCACACACAAGCAGTAGATATCACTGTAAATTCTCTCTCCCCTCTCCCTCTCTCTCTCCCTGTCTCTCTCCCTGTCTCTATCATTATTATCATTATTATTATTATTGTTATTTTCATTATTATCTCTCTCTCTCTCTCTCCCCCACAGGCCGCCATAGACACCCTGGGGTTACTTTGTGAGCCTGGTGATGGGAGACACGTTCATAGAGCAAAGACTACCTCACCTGGGGGAAGGCAAGACCCTCGTCAGCCTCAGGGCACACCTGGCCAGGGGGGGCGGGCAGTACCACGCCCTGGAGGAGGAGGAGGAGGAGGAGGAGAAGGGGGAGGAGGAGGAGGAGAGGGATGAAGAGGTGTGTGTGTGTGTGCGTGTGTGTGTGTATGTAGGTGTTGTTGTTGTTGTTGTTGTTGTTGTTTTTGTTGTTGTTGTTGTTGTTGTTGTGATTAATTTTTTCTTATTTTTCTCTCTCCTCTCTCCTCCTCCTCCTCCTCTTCCTCTTCCTCTTCTTCTTCCTCTTCCTCCTAATCTAACCTAACCTCACCTCACCTAACCTCACGTCACCTCACCTCACCTCACCTTCCTCCTCCTCCTCCTCCTCCTCCTCCTCCTCCTCCTCCTCCTCCTCCTCCTCTTCCTCTTCCTCTTCCTCCTAATCTAACCTAACCTAAACTAACCTCACCTAACCTCATGTCACCTCACCTCACCTTACCTTCCTCCTCCTCCTCCTCCTCCTCCTCTTCACCCCCACCCCAGGGCCCATCGCTGCCAGATGTGCGGGTGACACAGCGTTGGGTGGAGGAGACTGGGAGGCGGCTGGCACTGCTGGCGGAGACTCTGGCACCCTTGGCAACGCACTCTCATTGGAATGTTCGGCGAGCTATGGCACTGTGGGCTGTGACGCTCGTTGACTGCTGTGCCAGGTGTGTGCGCGCGCGTGTGTGTGTACGTGCGTGTGTGTGTGTGCGTTTATGTGTTTTTTCTTGGTTATTGTAACATTTTTTTGGATTTTCAGCGTATTTTCACTTGACGCAGTACCCTGACCTGATCCTCTACCCCCCTAACCCCCTAACCACCCCTCCCTCCCCCCCCCCCACAGGTCCCTGCCGGAGTGTGTCAGTGTGGCATTTGATGTTCTGTTGACTCTGCGCCGAGAGGAGATGCAGGAGGTGGCGGTGGTGGTGGACGACGGCCTGGCGCGGGCTCTCGGAGGAGGAGGAGGAGGAGGAGGAGGAGTAGAGAAGATGGTGATGAAGAAAATTTTGTGTATAATCTCGCGTCTTCCCTCTTTGCTGAGACAGGAAGGTGAGAGAGAGAGAGAGAGAGTGAGAGAGAGAGAGAGAGTTGATGGAATTTTAAGATAATTCAATATTTTCTTTATTTCTTTATTTTTTCTCTGTTTTCCTTCTGTCTCTCTCTCTCTCTCTCTCTCTCTCTCTCTCTCTCTCTCTCTCTCTCTCTCTCTCTCTCTCTCTCTCTCTCTCTCTCTCTCTCTCTCTCTCTCTCTCTCTCTCTTCCTCCTCCTCTTCTTCCTCTTCCCTATGTCTCTCTCCTCCTCCCTCCCTCACTCCCTCTCTCTCACTCTCTCTCTCTCCCACAGACGATGCTCGGACACTTGCCACCCTCACACAGCTGGACGGATGCCTGGAGGTCCTGGTGGGGGTGGGGGGCGAGGGGGGTGAAGGGAGAGGGGGTGGCTGGCCTTCTCTCCTCCCCTCAATCCCCCCGCCTCCTGTACGCTCTCTCTCTCGCTCTCTCTCTCGATTCCTCGGACACAAGACTCCTGCAGCAGCGACAGATATCCTTAGGTTAGGTTAGGATAGTAGTAGTAGTAGTAGTAGTAGTAGTAGTAGTAGTAGTAGTAGTAGTTGTCACCGTTTTCTTATCTGACCTCAAAAGACTCTCATTTTCTTATTTTCTTTCCTAGCCTAACCCTCCCCCCCATGCCAACAGACCCCTTCGAGGCCCTGAACCCCTGCCAGACCCTGCAGAGGCCCTACAAGCACTTCCGCGACCCTAGGATAGCTGGAATCCTGCAGGAGATATGCTGGAAACTTGGCTGCGGGGGGACTTAACCAGACTGGCTCACCTCTCCTTTGATCTCCTACACCTTCATTCCAGCTCCCCTCTCGTCTCCTCGGTGCTGATCCTGCTGCGCCTACTGCTGGCAGGGGTGGGGCAGAGGCCAGGTGGGTGTGCCGGGGTGTGTGTGGGTGTGCCGGGGTGTGTGTGGGTGTGCCAGTGTGTGTGTGTGTATGTTTTTATTTGATTTGTGTGTGTTTTTTTTTTTGTCTCTTGCTAAATTCTCTTGTTTTTATGTTCCTATACCTCTGCAAACACTGCCACAGACTCCCAAACACTGCCACAGACTCCCAAACACTGCCACAGACTCCCAAACACTGCCACAGCCTCCCAAACACTGCCACACCCTCCCAAACACTGCCACAGCCTCCCAAACACTGCCACAGCCTCCCAAACACTGCTACAGCCTTCCAAACACTGCCACAGCCTCCCAAACACTGCTACAGCCTTCCAAACACTGCCACACACTCCCAAACACTGCCAAACCCTCTCAAATACTCTCAAAGCTCTCCTCCTCCTCCTCCTCCTCCTCCTCCTCCTCCTCCTCCTCCTCCTCCTCCTCCTCCTCCTCCTCCTCCTCCTCCTCCTCCTCACCTAACCTCTCTCTCTCTCTCTTTACATCAACAGACAAGAACATCATTGAAGCAGAACAGGTGGCAAAATATATCCTTGAGGAACTGCTCTCTCCTGACCTTCTTGGCACCCCCTCCCCCCACAGCGGAGGAGGCACAGGCCAGCACCCCCTCCACCCTCCTGGCACCCATCTCAAGCCCTTGTGGCACTGTGGAGGCCGCCAGAGACAGAGTTTTGAGGGTAACCACAGCACTAGAGTTAATTGGGGAGTGCTCCTTGCTGTTGTCGTCAAACTTTAAACAGTTTTTCGGCACGATCCTCTGCCCCGTCATGGAGTTTGCAGGCGTGGGTAACGAGGCGGTTTCCTTAGCTGCGCTGGGGACCCTCGGGCGGATAGCTACGGCCAGCGGATGTGCGGATATCGGCGAGTTTATCCAAACATCTGCTCCGCTGTTTTGGTACCCTCTGTCGATGAGGCTCAGAAGATTACAAGAGTTTCCCCTTTCGCCACTTGTCCTGCAGGTCGCCCTTCGCTATGCAGGGTCACAGCTGGCGGCCTACACTGAGGAGCTGCTGGAGGAGGCCCTGGCAACCCTTGACCTGCACCATATAGGCTCAAATAGGCCTATCTTAAGGATTTTTCTAGCTTATGTGTCAGCTGTGGCCTTGCAAGAGAGGAAAGACTGTACTACTACTACTACTACTACTACTACTACTACTACTACTACTACTACTACTACTACTACTACTACTGCTGCTGATGATGATGGTGAAGTTAGTAAAGGAAGGGAAGTGATTGAAATAGAAGAAGAAGAGGAGGAGGAGGAGGAGGATAGCAAGAAGGAAGACAGAGGAAGAGGAAGAGTTTGTAAGAAAGAGGAGGAAAGAAAAGAAAATATGGAAGACAAAGAAGAGGAGGAAGAGAAGAAGGAAGAGGAGAAGAAGGAGGAGGAAGAAGAGGAGGATAAATTTGGAGAGATAGCAAAGTTTTTAATGAATTACCACAAAGAGAAACAGTGTGTAAAAAGAGGAATAGAAGGAGAAGAAGAGGAGGAAGAGGACAAGAGAGGAGATGAGGAAGAGGAGGAGGAGGAAGACAAGAAAACATTGAAAGAAGAAGAAGACATAAGGAAGAACTGGAACAAAGAACACCCAAAAGAAGAGGAAGAGGAAGTGCAGAACACACAAACACACACACAATCCCCAACACCACCACCACCACCACCACCGCGAAATATTGAACTTATAACAGAAATATTGACCCGAGTGTCGCACCTCCTGCACCTCCAGGGCCGCGAGGGATGCCTGCTTGCCCTGGAGGTGGCCCTGAGAGGCAGTCAGGCCCTTAAGAACCACAAGGACCTGCTGCTTCCCTGCCTACATAAACTCTGGAAGCCTAGCCTACTCTGTCTATCAAACCCTGATCTCGTAATTGCATCGAGGACGTTTATGTTCGTTTCCGAGGCTGTGGGGCTCAGCGGGGACTTCCTGGTCAGACGTGTGGTGTCCGAGGCCCTCCCCATAGCCCTGAGGTTCCTGAAAATGCAGCAGAACTCGTCGAAATTCCCGCAGTGCATCACTCAAGTCGCAAAAACTCAACGAGATGTTTTGTCAACGCTGAAAATTTTGATTCCGAAACTCAGACTTACAGTACGAGAGGTCATGGGGCTTGTGGGGGCTGTGGGTCCCTACCTCGACCTGACTCAGCCCCCAGAGGTGTACCAGGAGGCTGTGGGGGTCCTGGAGGTGCTGGCTGCGGCATATCCTCATGTGGTGTGGGTTTGGTTGGTGCGCTGCAGACCTCAGGGGTGGCTTGTGCATCCCTCCCCCTCCTCCCCCCTATTAAGGTAGGTTAAGGTAGGTTAAGTTAGGTTAGGTTAAGTTAGGTTAGGTTAGGTTAGGATTTTTCATTATTATTGTTGTTGTTGTTGTTTTATCATTATTATTATTACTACTACTACTACTACTACTACTACTACTACTACTACTACCATATGAAAACAAACTGGCATCTTATAGTTAAATAGTAGTAGTAGTAGTAGTAGTAGTAGTAAAAAGAGAGAGAGAGAGAGAGAGTGTGTGTCTGTGTGTCTGTGTGTGTTAATGAATAGAAATAAGAATAAAGAAATATTAATTCTCTCTCTCTCTCTCTCTCTCTCTCTCTCTCTCTCTCTCTCTCTCTCTCTCTCTCTCTCTCTCTCTCTCTCTCTCTCTCTCTCTCTCTCTCTCTCTCTCGCAGGTTGGCAGTTCAAAACACAAAAGTTTCCCACAACAAATTGAATTGCTCTTTGAAAAACTGTCTTGATGGTGGTGGTGGTGGTGGTGGTGAAGTAGAAGAAGAAGAAGGTGGTGATAGTGAAGAAGAAGAAGAAGAAGAAGAAGAAGAAGGAAAAAAATGAAAAGATGAAAAAAAATAATAATTCGTTTACTTAATTTATTTTTTTATTCAATTCGGGAAAAAGAAGAAGAGGAAGAAGACAAGGAAGAGAAGAAATAAGAAAAAGAAATAATAGATAAACCAATAAATAATGAAGAAACACAATTCATGCATTTTTCTCTCATTATTTACGGAAGAAGAAGAAGAAGAAGAAGCAGAGGGAAAAAGAAGAAGAAGAGGAGGACAACAGAAGGTAAAATAATGCTATATGTAATTTCTTTCACAATTATAATTATTACTTATGCAAAATGTAATTAATATTTGCACATTCACACAATCTATACAATAATTACAATAAAATACTAAAAAAATAACTTAAATAATCCAAACTACTTGTCATTTTCTCTATTTACACAAATTTATCATGATTTCTCCTATCCACCTCATTTATCATCATTATTTCTCTCTATTTTTCACCTTATCATCATTTTCTTCATTCACACTCAAATTTATCATGATTTCTCCTATACACCTCATTTATCATCATTATTTCTCTATTTTTATAATTTTCTATTTACGTTTATCATGGTTTTTGCTATTCATCTCATTTATCATCATTATTTCTCTATTTTTCATTTTATCTTAATTTTCTTCATTCACACTCAAATTTATCACGAATTTTTTGCTATACACTGAATTTTATCACAGTTTATCTCTTCCACTCTATTTATTATCAATATTTGTGTCTTATTCCTCCATTTATCAAGTCTCCCTGCTGTACGCTCATTATCATTGTTTTTCTTCTATTCCCTTTAATTATCACGTTTTTCTTCTGTTCTCTTCATTTATCAGTGTCTGTTTATCCTGAATATTCTTTTAATTATTGTGTTTATTTGCTGTTTCCTCCAATTATCATTTTTTTACTATTTAAGTTTATAATTTTTTCCCTTATTCCCCTTTTATCATATTTTTTCTCTATTCCCTTTAATTATCACCATTTTTCTCTTACTCCCATCAACTATCATCATTTTCTATATCCCCTTCATTTATCGTAACATTTCTCAGTACCTCCTTCAATTATCACATTTTTACGCCTTCCTCCTTCCATTAATTATCATTATCACCACCTCCCCCTTCAATCACCACCATCTATCTGTTATTCTCTCAATTATCAATCTTTATTTATGTTTAATATTTTTACTGAGGGCTCTGAGGTTAGCAGGCCCCCCCACAGTGGAGAGAAAATTTTCCTTTCCTCCGCTAAACTTTCCTCCAGCGGCAGATGTCTTGCACCCATGACAATCCGCTTGAACCCCCGCACGACCTCAGCCACATCAACCACCCTCACCCGCATCCACTCCTCCGTTTCGGCAAGTCTCGTATCCGAACGGACGATAAATTCCGCAAATCCGATCGACACAGCTTCTTCTGCGCCAATTTTCCGGCCAGTTAGGAGCAATTCAAGGGCAGTTGGGTACCGGACAAGTCGAGCGAGTCTAGTCCCTCCCCCCACCCAGTCACGACCCCCATTCTCCCCTGGACGAAAGAAATATTCCCAGTTTCGCTAAATATTCGGAAATCTGTCGCGGTCGTCACCTCTGCGCCTCCCCCTAATGCAGGGCCATGTACGAGGCAAACGGAGGGTGCTGGCAGGGTGTACAAGCGAGTCAGGGTGTCGTGCATGAGGGAGGACATGAGCAGGCCATCTCTAGGGTTGCTGATGGCGCGGACGGTGGTCAGGTCACCTCCGGAGCAAAAATAATCGCCTTCAGCTTTTAAAATCACTGCCTTGCCTTCTGTCCAGTTGGAGACCGTGTGGATGGTGTCTGCTAGCTGTACCATCATTCTGCCTATGGGTGGAAGGGTGGGGAGGGTGGATGAGTGGGTGGGTGGGTGAGTAGGTGGGTGGATACTTAAGTTATATTGATATGAGAGAAACTGCAAAAATAAATAAATAAAACTCTCTCTCTCTCTCTCTCTCTCTCTCTCTCTCTCTCTCTCTCTCTCTCTCTCTCTCTCTCTCTCTCTCTCTCTCTCACCTGACAAAGCATTCCTCCTCTTGGCATTTCTCAGGGTAATGGTAGCGACCCCAGAGGTGGCATCCTTCTCTAGGGTCACCTCTCCTTCCCCCAACGCCCTGAGCTTCTCTCTCCCTTGCTCAACCAGGGATGCACACCATCTCCTCCCGCCCACGCCCTGCCACGCCCGCCCGCGCCTCGCCGCTACGCCCACACAGAGCATGATGTTGTGTTATTAAGTTCCTCAAGTCTCGTTAAGTTTCGTTGCTTGGTTATGTTGTAATTCTTGTTTTGTTGCGTATAAATACTCCTGGTGTTTACGATCGGCGCTGGGGGAAATGTGGGTTTGTTTGGGGTTCTGGTTCTTATTTCATAGGGTTTAATGGCTTGTTTGTTTTTTCCTGGGGATGTTTAAAGGGATGCAGTTAGCTAAGAGCGTTTAAATCACGTGTTTTATTGTGGTTTAATAATATTTAGGAGGGATTTTGCGGTACTTGGGCGTCTGCGGTGTCCGGCTCACAACATCCCAGTCTGCTTTTGTAAATATCACTTTTCTGTTATATCTATCTAACCTTCATTGATGTTTTAGTGAAGAAAGTTAATTTATTGACTTGTTCATGTATTTCGTATGGGAAGAAAGTGAATTATAAGGAATTTCGTCTGCTTTTTGACATTTTGAATTAAGATTATAAGTTCAGCTTCGCCTTAAACAAAAGAGCATCGGAACCTTTTAAACCGATACTAACTAATAAATAAAAAAAAAGTAATATATAATTTTCATAAAGGGACCCAAAACGCTTTAAAAAATCAGCCAATGCTAGAATAATACAGAAATACGAGAAAAATAACTGTTAATGTTAGAAATGCTAATAGTAAGACAAGGAAAAGGTTCAAACAAACATTTTGTCAAATACACTTAAATAACCCATTGAAAAATACAAAATAATGCAGTAAAACCCAAAATACAGTCAATAAAAACACGAAATAATAAGAAAACCCACAAATATAGACGTTGAAAGAGGATCCAGGAGAGAGGGAGAGGGAGAGGCCCGGGCATCTATACTTTCCCTTTCGCCAATAGTGAATGTAAATACTAGCGTGAAAAATGTTTGGGAAGCCTCGTGTTTTTTGTTAATTCCTCTGCTCCTCTTCCTCCCGCTATTGTGAGGATGTGCCAGGTGAGAGCGCACGCACACACGCACACGCACACCCACCCACACCCACGCACATGCACGCAATTAAGAGATAGAGAGAGAAATATGAGTGCGTGTACATTGTTAGGTGGGACTCTTCTACCACCACAACCACCACCACTGCTACTACTACTACTACTACTACTACTACTACTACTACTACTATTTCAGATGGCGTGGATATTAACTACGAAACCCTAGCGGCGGCGGCGGCGGCGGTGGTGGTGGTGGTGGTGTTACAATGTCAACACCAGACACACCCACGCCCTCCAGGAAGCGGGTGTTTAATCAGGTAATGGCGCCTACAGTGGGATGGAATACTATTACTACTACTACTACTACTACTACTACTACTACTACTACTACTACTACTACAATTACTACTACTATTTCTTCGTCTCCTCTTCCTTCTTCTCCTCCTCCTAATCCTCCTTCTCCTACTACTACTACTACTACTAGCACTATCACTAATCCCCGTTTTCTTTTCAGACCACAGGGGGTACTGAAGCAAACAATGAGGGCACTGGAGGCTGGCTTGGTGCCCTGGGGGGGTGGTTGGTGAGTGGCTGCAGGGGTGGGGGCTCCTGGGGGTGCTGCGGAGGAGGTCAGGTGCCCCGGGGGGTGTGCGGTCCACCCCTGCCACCCCTCCCACTCACAGCCAACCCTCCACACCTAATCATGAGCATATTGAACTTAAACAACTAAATTTTCAGGTGTGTAGGTCTATGTGTGTGTGTGTGTGTGTGTGTGTGTGTGTGTGTGTGTGTGTGTGTGTGTTTATGATTTGTTTATTTGTGTGTTTTTTTGATTAATTTGTTTTTATTTATTTATTTTATTTTTCATTTTTCGTTTGTGTTCTTTTGTGTTTTATTCGTTATTTTTTTTTATCTATTTTTCCTTCGTTAATTTATTATTCGTGGCGTTTATCTTTCCTCGTTGTGTTCCTTCTGTCGTTTATTGTGTGTGTGTGTGTGTGTGTGTGTGTGTGTGTGTGTGTGTGTGTGTGTGTGTGTGTGTGTGTGTGTGTATATCTCAAATTAACAAGTACAAAATTTCTCTCTCTCTCTCTCTCTCTCTCTCTCTCTCTCTCTCTCTCTCTCTCTCTCTCTCTCTCTCTCTCTCTCTCTCTCTCATTTTTCGGTGTGTTTGTTCGTTCGTTCGTTCATTTGTTTGTTTGTTTGTTTGTTTGTTTGTTTGTTTGTTTGCTGTGTGACTACTACTACTACTACTACTACTACTACTACTACTACTACTACTACTACTACTACTACTACTACTACTACATTTTTTCTCCTCCTCCTCCTCCTCCTCCTCCTCCTCCTCCTCCTCCTCCTCCTCCTCCTCCTCCTCCTCCTCCTCCTCCTCCTCCTCCTCTTCTTCATCTTCTTCATTCATTTATTATTATTATTATTATTATTATTATTATTATTATTGTTATTATTGTTATTATTATTAATTTTCTTATTCTTTTTATTAATTTCTCTCTTACCGTGGCTTTTTATTCATTTTTGCTCCAGCTCCTCCTTTTGCTGTAGTCTCGCACGCACACACACACACACACACACACACACACGCACACACGCACACACGTACACACACACTAATAATAATAATAATAGTAATAATAATAATAATAAGTTGATTAATATGATGATAATAATAATAGTAAGATTAGGTTAAGCAATATATTAACTACTACTACTACTACTACTACTACTACTACTACTACTACTACTTTTACTACTTCTACTACTCCTATTACTTCTATTAAAAGCATCTTAACAACTTCAATACTACTACTACTACTACTACTACTACTACTACTACTACTACTACTATCACACACTTCACAATAGTAGTAGCAGTAGTAACAACAACAACAACAAAAACAAAAACAATAATTTTCCCTTGCAGTATGAACAGGAGAGAGACAGAGAAGGAGGAGGAGGAGGAGAAGGAGGAGAAGGAGGGGGAGGAGAGGGGGCAGGGAGGGTGGTCATGCGTCGGAGAACCCACAAGTACCCCA
>NW_026973667.1:412500-415000 GCF_035594125.1 Scylla paramamosain
GTTTGTGTGTGTCCAGACTGTGTTTTGGTAGCTGTCACAGTCCGCCATTTTGATAGGTCCAGTGTTGTGGTTTTGTTATTTTGTCGACATTATTTATTTTTTATTTTCTTTGATTTTTGTATTGGTAAGTAAATAAAATGATGTGTAAAAATAAAAGGATGTTATTTATTGTGTATTTTTTGTATTGTTAAGTATATTTTGTGTTTCTTATATAGACAATTGTTTATTTGTATTTTCTCGAGTGTCTGCGCAAAGTAAACAAATGAAAAGCATGATTAATAAAAATTGATTAAAATTTGATAATGCTTTTTTTTATCACAAGTTGGGATTAAATTACTTATATATAATTTATATTCATTTTTTTCTTTCTCTATCTTATCGAGATTATATTTTCTTTTTTCTCTCTCTTTAAACTAATAAAAATTAAAAAAAAGTATTAAAAATTATATATAAAGTTTGAAGATAAGCAGACTGATAAGACATTCTCTCTCTCTCTCTCTCTCTCTCTCTCTCTCTCTCTCTCTCTCTCTCTCTCTCTCTCTCTCTCTCTCTCTCTCTCTTCTGAGTACGATGATATATATATGAAAGGTATGGGAGAGAGAGAGAGAGAGAGAGAGAGAGAGAGAGAGAGAGAGAGAGAGAGAGAGAGAGAGAGAGAGAAGAAGAAGAAGAAGAAGAAGAAGAAGAAGAAGAAGAAGAAGAAGAAGAAGAAGAAGAAGACAAAAAGAATATAGGAAAAAAATGAAAATCTAGAGAGAGAGAGAGAGAGAGAGAGAGAGAGAGAGAGAGAGAGAGAGAGAGAGAGAGAGAATGATCGAGAAAAAAAAACGAGAAAAGACGAGAAAAATCGAGAAGAAAACGAGAAATAAGCGGAAAAATACGGAAAAAAATAACGAAAAACAAACTAAAATTAACGAAAATAGAACGAAAGAGAGAGAGAGAGAGAGAGAGAGAGAGAGAGAGAGAGAGAGAGAGAGAGAGAGAGAGAGAGAAAGACCCGAGAGCATTCTGGCAACATTCTCTCTCTCGCGCTCTCGGTGCCTGTGTGGGTGGTGGAGATGGTCTGAAGACACACAACCTTATATTAACGCCTCCCACAGCCACAGCACCTCAGTATGCCCTACCACACCGACATTCAAGGATCCCCGACAGATCCCGACAGCTTCCCGACCCGCTACCGAGACCGCCACAGCTTCCCGAGAGGAGATATACGTAATTTAAGAGAGAGGCATTTTTCCCCGTCCACCCGTCAGTCAGAAGACGACATTTTAAGGGGGTTAAAAGGGAGGCTCCGTTCTGGTGCTGGAGCGGATATGTTTTTCAACGACTGTTTCTTCACGCCAGATACAATGTTCGCTAAGGTACGTGGTGTGGATGTGTGTGTGGATGTTTGGCCTGTGTTCATGTGGAATCTTGTGGTTCCAGGTGCCGTGGATGTGGAGAAATGTGGATTAATGTGAAGGGGTGTGTAGGCAAGACTGACGGACCAGGGCATGCAAAATGAAGGAAATTTTTTTTTTGTGGGTATTTTCTTCTATTTAGAGGCGGGTTTTAGGAAGCCTCGGGGTGTGGATGTGTGTGTGGATGTTTGCGCTGTGCTTGTGTGGATGGGTGTGGTTCTGGGTCCTGTGGATGTGGAGAAATGTGGATAAGTATGAAAGAATATGGAGGCCAGGCGCATGCAACAAGTCGATATATATTTTTTTAATTAATATTTTTTTCCTATTTTCTGATAACTTATGGAAAAGTGGATAGGGTGGATATACGTGTGGATACCTGAAGCGTACTCATGTGGATTTACAAGTGGATAAGTGCCGTGGATATGGAGAAATATGAAAAATACCAGCTGTGGAAAAAAAAAATATTGCATACGTCTTTACATTTTTTTTTTTTTTTTAGTTTTTCCCATTTTACAATTGACAAATGTAAACATGGGCGGCGTGGATACATAGGTGGATGACTAAAGTACATCCATGTGGATTTACAAGTGGATGAGTGCTGTGGATCAAGACAAATGTGGATAAATATGAGAAGGTGTGGAGACGAAATCCGAGTGTCAAATTATCAAGCATTTTTTTCAATCAATATTTTCACCACTTTATAATTGACAAATGGAAACGTCGATAATGTGGATAAACGCGTGGATGCCTAAAGTGTACCCATGTGGATTGACGTGGATCCGAGTGCAGTGGATGAGGAGAAATATGAATAAATATGAGTGGGTGTCGAAATGAAATCCAGGCACAACTAGACAAACAATTTTTTTAATCAATATTTTATCAGATTTATGTATGATATAACGAAACGTGGATGGTGTAGACAAACGTGTGGATGTCTCAAGCATAGCCACCTGGAATTACAAGTGGATGAGTGCCGTGGATGAGGAGATATTCAGATAAATATCAAAAGAATAATGAAATCTTTGTGCAACCACTCTACACTATTTCTTTTCTATCCATATTTTATCCACTTTCCAATTGAAATAATGAGACCAGCTGAT
>NW_026973667.1:425000-430000 GCF_035594125.1 Scylla paramamosain
GGAGTAGGAAGGAGGAGACTGCTTGTGAATTTTGCCTTATTTCTCCCTTATTTGAAGGGAAACCGTGCGTGTGCGGGTGCGCGCGGACAGAGAGAGGTATGTAGTAATAGGAAATAATGGGGAGGAAGGGAAACAATGATGATAAATATGGGAAATAAGAGAAAACAGAGGAGGGGTAGTTTTGATAAAATTGCAGGAAAAAAATTTGCTTGCATGTCCTCTCTCTCTCTCTCTCTCTCTCTCTCTCTCTCTCTCTCTCTCTCTCTCTCTCTCTCTCTCTCTCTCTCTCTCTCTCTCTCTCTCTCTCTGTATCTGTGTGTGTGTGTGTGTGTGTGTGTGTGTGTGTGTGTGTGTGTGTGTGTGTTATCTCTCTCTCTCTCTCTCTCTCTCTCTCTCTCTCTCTCTCTCTCTCTCTCTCTCTCTCTCTCTCTCTCTCTCTCTAATAATAATAATAATAATAATAATAATAATAATATATTTTGTCCACAGATTAGAAGGAAAGGAAGAAGAGAGAGAAAGAGAGGAGAAGAAAAGAAATTAGAATAAAGAAGAGGAAGAAGAGGAGGAAGAAACACACACACACACACACACACACACACACACACACACACACACACACACACACACACACAAGAAAACAAACAAACTAAAAACACACACACACACACACACACACAAGAAAACAAACAAACTAAAAAAACACACACACACACACACACACACACACACACACACACACACACACACACACACACACACCCACACAATGAATCCAAACACCACTGACATAGACACCAGTAGCTCCACCCCCCAACACCACACCACAAGAAGAAGAGGAGGAAGAACTTTCAGCTAGTGCCCTTGAGCCAAACGAGCAAAGCCGAGCAGACCTGGACCAATCACAGGCCTCGGAATTTAACTATCTGTTATCTGAAAGCGGCCTGTACCCACAAACAGCCAGCAGCAGCTATGACAGTGAGACGAACACCAATAAGACACCGCCAAGCACCACAGGCCTCTCTGCAAACACCACAACACCAGGGCCACATCGTAGACCTAATCCCAACCATTCCTTGCATCAACAGCCCTTGTCAACACCACCCAACCCCATTGTCGCTGATCCTGTCCCATTTAGCTACCTGGAGTCTTCTCTAAGCACCTGGCGACATGACCCTTTGGCATCACCTGACTGGGACAGCGCTGGAGTCCCTGGCGCTCTATGCACGAGGCGCGTCAAGAAGTGAGTGCGACGGGGAGAGGTGGAGGCTGTGTGTGTGTTTGTGTGTGTGGAAGAGGAAGAAGGGGGTGGTGAAGGAAGAGGAGGAGGAGGAAAAAAGAGACAGGAAGAGGAAGAGGAGGTGGAGGAGGTGTAGACGGAACAGGAGGAGAAGGAGGAGGAGGAGGAGGAAGAGGAAGAAGAAGAAGAGGAGGGTTTAAATGTGTGTTTGTGTGTGTGTGTGTGTTTAACTAGTAGTATAAATATTTTCTGTGCTCTCTCTCTCTCTCTCTCTCTCTCTCTCTCTCTCTCTCTCTCTCTCTCTCTCTCTCTCTCTCTCTCTCTCTCTCTCTCTCTCTCTCTCTCTCTCTCTCTCTCTCTCTCTCTCTCTCTCTCTCTCTCTCTCTCTCTCTCTCTCTCTCTCTCTCTCTCTCTCTCTCTCTCTCTCTCTCTCTCTCTCTCTCTCTCAATACACACACTTGTAAACACACAAAAAACGTATTTTTCACTTTTAAACAGCTATAGGACAGATTTAGCTTAACCAAACACCTTCTTAAACACTCAAGTTACTTTTCTCGACCATTAAAACACACAGAAAACACCCAAAACACACCAAAACACTCAAAACACACCAAAAACATACCCAAAACACTCAAAACACACCAAAACATCCCAAAACACCCCCAAACACATCCAAACACACCAAAACACCAAAAACACACCAAAAACACTCAAAACACACTCAAACACACCAAAAACACCCCAAAACACACCCAAAACACACCCAAACACACCAAAAACACACCCAAACACACCAAAACACTCAAAACACACCCAAACACACCCAAACACCCCAAAACACTCAAAACACACCCAAAACACACCAAAAACACACCAAAACACCCCAAAACACACCAAAACACACCAAAACACCCCAAAACACACCCAAAACACCCAAAACACACCAAAAACACCCCAAAACACACCCAAAACACCCCAAAACACACCCAAACACACAAAAGTCCACATTTTAAACAGTTCCATTGTATAACCCCTGACAGAGACCTGAGTACCATCTTCACCGAACCGCTACCAGGAATTTTTGCGGTTCCCCAGGACGATAATCTCTTCCTGGTTCACTCTCTCATCGTGGGGCCCTTCGACACCCCATATGAAGGGGGATTCTTTCACTTCGTGGTTCGGTTCGGCCCCAGCTACCCCATCCACCCCCCCGGGTTCGCCTGCTCACCACTGGGGGGGCCGGGTGAGGTTCAACCCGAATTTATACAAGAATGGAAAAGTCTGTTTAAGCATCCTTGGGTAAGTGTGTGTTTGTTCGTTTGTTTGTTTGTGTGGTGGTGGTGGTGGTGGTAGTTGTGGTGGTGGTGGTGGTGGTGGTGGTAGTGGTGCAAGATAGTTTTTCTTTGCTATTTTCAGCCTGGTTCACGTTGCAATAGTAGTAGTAGTAGTTGTAGTAGCAGTAGTAGTAGTAGTAGTAGTAGTAGTAGTAGTAGTAGTAGTAGTAGTAGTAGTAGTTCAGATTTACCTAAGTTACCCCTATTTATAAGCCTGTCCCTTCGTTTTCTGTAGACAGTAGTAGTAGTAGTAGTAGTAGCAGTAGTAGTAGTAGTAGTAATAGTAGTAGTAGTTCAGATTTACCTAAGTTACCCCTATTTATAGGCCTGTCCTTTCGTTTTCTGTAGACTGTAGTAGTAGTAGTGGTATCAGCAGCAGCAACAACAGCAGCAGCAGCACATTTATCTAAGACACCCCTTGATTCTTGCACCAATGGCTCGTTTTCTCTTGTTCTAGACACTATGGTGCTTTAAAACATCCATTAGACAACTGTGTGCTTCTGGAGATTGGCGAAAGGTAAGTAATTAAATGAAATAGACGTATGCAAACACCAACAGACAGACAAACAAACAATGTGCAAGCGTAAACCAAATAAACAAGCAAACAAACAAACAAACAAACGCAGGAACATTAAAACATTAAAACAACAGCAAAAAAATGAACGAGAAAAAAAATTAATTGAAATGTTTAAAAGAATTGCTACACGTCTGCTACAAAATACACAAACCTGCTAAAAACGCTACAAAACTCACATAAACCTGCTAAAGACGCTACAAAACACACAAACCTGCTAAAAACGCTACAAAACACACACAAACATGCTAAAAACGCTACAAAACACATACAAACCTGCTAAAAACGCTACAAAACACACACAAGCCAGCCAAAACCGCTACAAAACACACAAACCTGCTAAAAACACTACAAAACACACACAAACCAGCCAAAACCGCTACAAAACACACACAAGCCAGCCAAAACCGCTACAAAACACACACAAACCTGCTAAAAGCGCTACAAAACACAGATCTGCTAAAACCGCTACGTGAACGCTGCAAAATCTCATTATTCTACGCTGTTTACCACTACTACTACTACTACTACTACTACTACTACTACTACTACTACTACTACTACTACTACTACTACTACTACTACTTGCAGAACATGGAGGGGCCCAGCTTGGAGTCCTGCAGCCAACCTCTCCAGCGTCCTACTGTCCCTGCAAAGCCTCCTTAATGAGAATCCTTACCACAATGAACCAGGATTTGAACAGGTGAGCAACGGGGGTGGAGGGGGGAGGGGTGCAGGGGAGTATAGGGGTGGAGGGGGCAGGGTGTCGGGGAGCAAAGGGGGTGTTTAAAAGGGTGTATTTTTTTTTTTTTTTTTTTTCGTTAATTTCAAAGACTCTCTCTCTCTCTCTCTAACCTAACCTATCCCACATCTCCCCACCCCCACAGTCCCCCCAGTCCCACCCAGACCCACCCAAACCTAACCTAACGTAACCTAACCTAACCTAACGTAACCTAACCTAACTTAACCTAACCTAACCTAACCTAACCTACCGTAACCTAACCTAACTTAACTTAACCTAACGTAACCTAACGTAACCTAACGTAACCTAACCTAGCCTAACCTAACCTAACCTAACGTAACCTAACCTAACCTAACCTAACCAAACCAAACCAAACCTAACCTAACTTAACCTAACCTAACCTAACCTAACCTAACCTAACCTAACCAAACCTAACCTAACCTAACCTAACCTAACTTAACCTAACCTAACCAAACCTAACCTAACGTAACCTAACCTAACCTATCCTAACTTAACCTAACCTAACCTAACCTAACCTAACCTAACCTAACGTAACCTAACCTAACCTAACCTAACCTAACTTAACTTAACCTAACCTAACCAAACCTAACCTAACCTAACGTAACCTAACCTAACCTAACCTAACCTAACGTAACCAAACCTAACCTAACCTAACCAAACCTAACCTAACCTAACCAAACCTAACCTAACATAACCTAACCTAACGTAACCTAACTTAACCTAACCTAACCTAACCTAACCTAACCTAACCTAACGTAACCTAACCTAACCTAACCTAACCAAACCTAACCTAACCTAACCTAACCTAACCTAACCTAACCTAACCAAACCTAACCTAACCTAACCTAGCCTAACCTAACGTAACATCACGTAACCTAACCTAACCTAACCCAACCTAACCTAACCTAACCTAACCTAACCTAACCTAACCTAACTTAACCTAACCTAACCTAACCAAACCTAACCTAACTTAACCTAACCTAACGTAACCTAACCTAACCTAACGTAACATCACCAACAGGAACGCAACATTGGAGACTCAGCTCGCTACAACACCATCATAACTCACGAGACACTTAGAGTAGCTGTAGT
>NW_026973667.1:455000-457500 GCF_035594125.1 Scylla paramamosain
GTGGTTGTGGTGGTTGTTGTAGTAGTAGTAATAGTAGTAGTAGTAGTAGTAGTGGTAGGAGAAGGATAAATTTTACAACTACTACTACTATTACTACTACAACTATCAAAATTGCGGTAGTAGTAGTAGTAATAGTTGCAGTAGAAGTAGTAGTATTAGCGCTACTACTACTACTACTACTACTACTACTACTACTACTACTACCACCACCACCACCGCCATCATCACCACCTCCAAGAGAGAGAGAGAGAGAGAGAGAGAGAGAGAGAGAGAGAGAGAGAGAGAGAGAGAGAGAGAGAGAGAGAGAGAGAGAGAGAGAGAGAGAGAGAGAGAGAGATGAATAGCCGACAGATAAAAAGAAATAGGTCTAATTAATTAATTCTCACCTGCCTATGCACCTTGTCTCTATAGGCGCGTCTTTAGGCCTATTCATTTACATTTTTGTTATTTTTTTCTCATTTTTTCGACCTTTATTCAATTTGTTTCATTTCCCTTTCATCATTTTTTTTATTATTATTTTTTTTGACAACATCGGAATGTGTGAGAGAGAGAGAGAGAGAGAGAGAGAGAGAGAGAGAGAGAGAGAGAGAGAGAGAGAGAGAGAGAGAGAGAGAGAGAGAGAGAGAGAGAGAGAGAGAATTAGCACTCGTGACAAAATGTGTGAAAATTAAAGAAAATAAAGATAATTAAAGATAGAGATAGCGAGAGAGAGAGAGAGTGAGAGATAATCTGTCTCTTACCTTGCCCGGAGAGAGAGAGAGAGAGAGAGAGAGAGAGAGAGAGAGAGAGAGAGAGAGAGAGAGAGAGAGAGAGAGAGAGAGAGAGAGAGAGATTCCTTACTGGCTCTGAAAAGATAATAATAATAATAATAATAATAATAATAATAATAGTAATAATAAGTTTTGTACATTCATTTATTTATTTTTCCTTTATTTCTTTCTTTCATAAAAAAAATTTCTTAAGATTAAAAAATATAAATACTATTACTACTACTACTACTACTACTATTACAACTATTATCATTATTATTACCACTACCACCGCCACAACCACTACCAGAATTGAATAACATCACACTCCCTCTCCCTCTCTCTCTCTCTCTCTCTCTCTCTCTCTCTCTCTCTCTCTCTCTCTCTCTCTCTATCACTCAATATTCTCATTATTAATTCAGTTCTTAAACGTAGCAGTGTTTAATCTGGTTTTTAGGCAAAGTGGTAACCCTGGTTTAGCTTAAGCTGGGGTAGAAGCTGTGTCTGTTGATTTGGTGTTTTTTTGGTGTTTTATTGAGTGTTTTAAAATATTGTTAGTGTTTTTTCTGTTTTGAAATTCGTTTTTTTATGATTTTTTTTTTTTTTTTGTGTTTGTGTGTTTGTGTGTTTGTGTGTTTGTTTTTTTGGGGTATTTAAAGAAAGTTGTGTTTGTTTTCGGTTGTTTGTTTGTTTGTTTGTTTGTTTGTTTGTTTTTTGCGATTTTTTAACATTTTTTGCGTGTTTTTTCTAAATTTTCTTGTATTTTTTAAAGTTTTGAGTGTGTGTGTGTGTGTGTGTGTGTGTGTGTGTGTGTGTGTGTGTGTGTGTGTGTGTGTGTGTTTATTTTCTCGTTGTATAAAAGGAAATTTGTCAAGGTTTAGCGCAAATCCCTGTGGTGTGTTTCCGCTAAGTAGCGCTGACACTCCGCTAGACTGAGGGAAATGTAGCGATGTTAGCGTATTGTGTTTCTGCTATTTTTCTATCTGTCTGTCTGTCTGTCTGTCTATCTATCTATTTATCTATCAATGTTTACTTGTATATATGTCAACAATTACCGTATACAACAAACAAACAAACAAACAAACAAACAAACAAACAAACAAACAAACACCATTTATTCCTATATATTCTCTTCACGAATGAACAAATAAATAAATAAAATAAATAAATAAATAAACATTATCATAATATTTCAATTCTATTCTTTTATTCTCGTGTCAAAAAGTGGAAGTCACAAAACAACAACAACAACATTAACAACAACAACAACAACAACAACAACAACAACTAGTGCTGTATTCCTAAAACCGGTTGTGTTTTTCGTATTTTTTAGCCAAAACGGACGGAAAATCGGATGAACGAGGGTTACATAACGGACCTACCGGACTGCAAAGGAATGTTACAGCTGTAGTTATCATTTATGTACTTTGGCGTGACCGAAAGAGCGAAGTTTAGCAATAAATCGCTATTAAATCCGTTTTTTTGCCGGACTTCCCCGACACGCGATAATTGCATACATCCGGAACACACTACAGTACTGTCCGGATGTTGCGCGTGAGTGTATTCGATGTACCAGTTGAAGTGGTTTCGTTTACGTTGTTTTGTCTTCGCTTAACCGGATTTGTTCTTGCTTATCCGGATGCGTATTTGTTTATCCGGATTTGACTCCTTATCCGGTTTCTCCTGTGTATATCTGGGTTTTCTTTTTGCTTATCCGGACTTTTCTCGCTTATTCGGCCTTTTATTTCTTC
>NW_026973667.1:507500-512500 GCF_035594125.1 Scylla paramamosain
CTCCACTTTTTCTCTCCCTCCCGCTGCGTTTCCTCCACTTTTTCTCTCCCTCCCGCTGAGTTTCCTCCACTTTTTCTCTCCCTGCCGCTGACTTTCCTCCACTTTTTCTCTCCCTGCCGCTGAGTTTCCTCCACTTTTTCTCTCCCTCCCGCTGCGTTTCCTCCATCTTTCCTCCACTTTTTCTCTCCCTCCCGCTGAGTTTCCTCCACTTTTTCTCTCCATCTCGCTGAGTTTCTTCCACTTTTTCTCTCCCTGCCGCTGAGTTTCCTCCACTTTTTCTCTCCATCTCGCTGAGTTTCCTCCACTTTTCCTCTCCCTGCCGCTGAGTTTCCTCCACTTTTTCTCTCCCTCCCGCTGCGTTTCCTCCATCTTTCCTCCACTTTTTCTCTCCCTCCCGCTGAGTTTCCTCCACTTTTTCTCTCCATCTCGCTGAGTTTCCTCCACTTTTTCTCTCCCTGCCGCTGAGTTTCCTCCACTTTTTCTCTCCCTCCCGCTGCGTTTCCTCCATCTTTCCTCCACTTTTTCTCTCCCTCTCGCTGAGTTTCCTCCACATTTTCTCTCCCTCCCGCTGAGTTTCCTCCACTTTTTCTCTCCCTCCCGCTGACTTTCCTCCACTTTTTCTCTCCCTGCCGCTGAGTTTCCTCCACTTTTTCTCTCCCTCCCGCTGAGTTTCCTCCACTTTTTCTCTCCCTGCCGCTGAGTTTCCTCCACTTTTTCTCTCCCTGCCGCTGAGTTTCCTCCACTTTTTCTCTCCCTCCCGCTGAGTTTCCTCCACTTTTTCTCTCCCTCCCGCTGAGTTTCCTCCACGTTTCTTCCACACAGCGGGAGGGAGAGAAGAGGCGGAGGAAAGAGCAGGAGGGAGAGAAAAGGCGGAGGAAAGAGGGAGAGGCGGAGGAAACACAGCGGGAGGGAGAGAAAAAGTGGAGGAAACTCAGCGGGAGGGAGAGAAGAGGCGGAGGAAACAGCGGGAGGAAAAATACAGGTATCTATTTTTCCCTCCCGCTGTGTTTCCTCCAAAAAGGACAAGGGAGGGAAAGAAGAGGCGGAGGAAACAGCGGGAGGGAGAGAAAAGGCGGAGGAAACAGCGGAAGGGAGAAGAGGCGGAGGAAACAGCGGAAGGGAGAGAAAAGGCGGAGGAAACAGCGGAAGGGAGAGAAGAGGCGGAGGAAACAGCGGAAGGGAGAGAAGAGGCGGAGGAAACAGCGGAAGGGAGAGAAAAGGCGGAGGAAACAGCGGAAGGGAGAGAAGAGGCGGAGGAAACAGCGGAAGGGAGAGAAAAGGCGGAGGAAACAGCGGAAGGGAGAGAAAAGGCGGAGGAAACAGCGGAAGGGAGAGAAAAAGCGGAGGAAACAGCGGAAGGGAGAGAAGAGACGGAGGAAACAGCGGAAGGGAGAGAAAAGGCGGAGGAAACAGCGGGAGGGAGAGAAAAGGCGGAGGAAACAGCGGAAGGGAGAGAAAAGGCGGAGGAAACAGGAGGAAAGAGAGAAGAGGCGGAGGAAACAGCGGGAAGGGAGAGAAAAGGCGGAGTAAACAGCGGGAAGGGAGAGAAAAAGCGGAGGAAACAGCGGAAGGGAGAGAAAAGGCGGAGGAAACAGCGGAAGGGAGAGAAAAGGCGGAGGAAACAGCGGGAGGGAGAGAAAAAGCGGAGGAAACAGCGGGAGGGAGAGAAGAGGCGGAGGAAACAGCGGGAAGGGAGAGAAAAGGCGAAGGAAACAGGAGGAAAGAGAGGAGAGGCGGAGGAAACACAGGGAGGGAGAGAGAAGAGGTGGAGGAAACACAGCAGGAGGGAGGAAACAGTGGAGGAAACAGGAGGAAAGATGGCGGGAGGGAAGAAACTTTAGTCGGAGGAGCGAATTACACAAAATTATTCAAAATTACAAATAATTACATACAAAACTCAAATATTTTTCCCTAATTTAATGTAATCACTGTGAAAACAATTACTTTGAATTACATAGGAACTAGTCAACATAGATACCCCATTTATTGTAACTGCAGATTACACAAATTACATACAAACCATTTAAGACGCGTATTTCAAATATAATCACCGAAAAATTATTTATATAATTACTTACTCATAAAAAAAATAATAATCTCAACCCAATCATTATACCCACAGTGAAAAATTACATAGATTACACCCAAACCAAATAAAACATGTAATTCTAAAGGTAATCGCTTTAAAAAATTCAACCCCATTACTTGAAATTACATATAAAACCAAGGTAATCGACCTAACCAGATCACAGCTTCTAAATTACACAGATTACATATAGAAAATAATTAAGATGTTATTTAATGTAATCCCTGACGAAGATTTATGTAACTGGCCAGCGGGGGGGGGGGGAGGGGGTGACAGCAGACGGCATTCGGGGCAAGACAGAGACACGCACACTGCAAATTTTAAGACCCACAAAAATTAAATATCAAGATTCTAAAACGTTATTTGTCATTTTGCCCTTAAAACCGTAAAAAACACCCTTAAAAACCCTTATTACTTCAACTGGAACCCTTAATTTAGTGGAGCCGCCAGCAAGACCCACAGAAATTAAATAAAGATTCAGAAAGACTATTTTTTCCTATTAATACTACGATAATCTTGTCATTTTGCCCTTAAAACCGTAAAAACACCCTTAAAAACCCTTATTACTTCAACTGGAGCCCTTAACTTGGTGGAGCCGCCAGCAAAAGCCACAGAAATTAAATAAAGATTCTGAAAGTCTATTTTTCCTATTAATACTACGATAATCTTGTCATTTTGCCCTTAAAATCGTAAAAACACCCTTAAAAACCCTTATTACTTCAACTGGAGCCCTTAATTTAGTGGAACCGCCAGGAACAGCCACAGAAATTAAATAAAGATTCTAAAAGACTATTTTCCTGTTAATATTACGAAAATCTTGTCAATTTGCCCTTAAAATCGTAAAAACACCCTTAAAAACCCTTATTACTTCAACTGGAACCCTTAATTTAGTGGAACCGCCAGGAACAGCCACAGAAATTAAATAAAGATTCTGAAAGGCTATTTTTCATATTAATATTACGAAAATCTTGTCATTTTGCCCTTAAAATCGTGAAAACACCCTTAAAAACCCTTACCACTTCAACTGGAGCCCTTAATTTAGTGGAGCCGCCAGGAACAGCCACAGAAATAAAATAAAGATTCTGAAAGGGTATTTTTCATATTAATATTACGAAAATCTTGTCATTTTGCCCTTAAAACCGTAAAAAACACCCTTAAAAACCCTTATTACTTCAACTGGAACCCTTAATTTAGTGGAACCGCCAGGAACAGCCAAAGAAATTAAATAAAGATTCAGAAAGGCTATTTTTTCATATTAATATTACGAAAATCTTGTCAATTTGCCCTTAAAACCGTAAAAAACACCCTTAAAAACCCTTATTACTTCAACTGGACCCCTTAATTTAGTGGAACCGCCAGCAAGAACCACAGAAATAAAATAAAGATTCTGAAAGGCTATTTTTTCATATTAATATTACGATAATCTTGTCATTTTGCCCTTAAAACCGTAAAAACACCCTTAAAAACCCTTATTACTTCAACTGGAGCCCTTAATTTAGTGGAGCCGCCAGGAAGACCCACAGAAATTAAATAAAGATTCTAAAAGACTATTTTCCTGTTAATATTACGAAAATCTTATCATTTTGCCCTTAAAATCGTAAAAAACACCCTTAAAAACCCTTATTACTTCAACTGGAACCCTTAAAATACAGTGAAGACGCCAGCAAGACCGCTACACAAAAATAACGTAGGATTCATTGATCTCTCGTTAACATTCCATCGTAATAATGAAGTTTTAATCACCAGTAAGTGTGTGTGTGGTGACCGGCGCTGCTCTGACTTGGGGTTACAGCGCCTTGTGTTCTGTGGTGAGTGGCGGGCAGATAAACCACTGTGGTGTTGCGTGGTTGTGTTGAGTCATCACCTGCCGGGCTTGTGTTACGTCCAGGTTAACGTGTGATTGAAAAAGACACGTGGAATTTGAAGATTTTAAGAAGTAGCGGCGGCGGTCCAGCAAGATGGAGAAAGACAGGAAATTTGACGTTTTTAAGTGAACTTTTGGTACGCTAAATATGTAGATTTGCGACTGAGTACCACTGCAACACCACCACGCCCTCTCCACCTCTCCCTCTCCACCTCCACAACACCACTGATAAAGAATAAAAGGAAGTACAAGGAAGGCAGTGTGGCGCCGCAGTTCGGTTCGTGGCGAAACTGGAACCAGAAGTCAGACAGCAAATTCCACGTTTTTAAATCCACTTTCTATCCACTAAACACGTTGATTTGTGACTGAATACCACCACAACACCACCACATCCTGTCCGCCTCCACAGCACCACAGCACCACAGCAGCGCCGCCACACACACACACACACGCGCTGAAATGCTAAAGGTTTACGACTTCATGCGTGTCTCCAGCGGTGTCTTGCTGTGACGTATCGTAAAGGTGTAAAATGTTGTGTTAGTCAAAGGGTGAAAAATATAATCTCCCGTGTTACTACAAAGACAAATAAAAAAATAATAGCTAAGTAATTCGATGCACGGATTACATACAAGCTGAGTCATTTTTTTTTTGAAAGGTAATCGCTGTGGTGATTACATAGGAATTACTAAGAACTTATATAGAAGCTATGTAATCAAAACTCCTCTTGTTCGAGTCAAATTCTGCAATTTTTCTCTTCCCCCCAAAAAGATAATTACATGCAATTATTTAGGATTACATGGAAATTAAGTAATCTGAAGCCAATCTATTATAATCGCGTTAAAATTGCATCGATTATACACAAGCTGAGTAACGTATGTAATTTAAAAGGTAATTGTGTTTTTTTAAATATGAAATTACTTAAAATTATATAAAAACTAGGTAATTTAAACTGTATTCAATGTAATCGCGGGGAAATTACAAACATTATAAACAAAAAGGGGATGTCTTGAAATTACATATATTTTTAGTTACATTATTTAATTATTTAGA
>NW_026973667.1:567500-580000 GCF_035594125.1 Scylla paramamosain
AAAAAAAATAATAATAATAATATGAAAAAAAACCTTAAATAAGTAAACAAACACAAAAAAAAACACAGATTAATATAAAAAAACACCCAAAATAAAACACATCATTAGTAAAAGAACATAAAAAAACACAATCTTTTCAAATAACTAACGAAAAAAACAAGAAAAACACAAATTAATAAAAAAAAAACAATTATTTTCAATCACACACAAAAAAAAAAAAAATCATTAATTTCGAACCACAAGTACATTAACATCAAAAAAACACAGCAAACATTACCACAGCATCCCTGCACACACCACACACCACACACAGCACACAGCACACAGCAGACACCTGAGCCAACAGAGAGACCAAAGCTGTGTGAGTCTTTTCATCAATATTCTCCAATTCAGCGAGGCAACACAGCATCACAGCAGCTTCATCTGTGTCACACTCAGCGCTTCCCTGCTGCTGTGCTTGTGCTGGGGCGGTAGCAGGGGTCCTTGGCTTGGCCCCTGTGCTGTGTTCAGTGCTGTGTTTGACGCTGTGTGCCTTCAAAACAGCATTAAACTGACTGTTGAGGTTTTTTTCTATATCCACCGAAGGACCAGGAGGAGGAGGAGGAGGAAGAGGAGGAGGAGGAGGTAAAGGAAGAGGATTGCCACCACCACAGCCCACAGCAGTAGTAGCAGCAGCACCCACAGCCACAGGACCAGTAGTAGTAGTAGCAGTAGTAGTAGTAGTAGTAGTAGTCTGTTTGTGAAAGAAAAAATTATAAACAAGATGCAAGTTTTCAGATATAAACCAACTTTTTCTCTCCTCGTCTTGAACACTTTGCGTCGCTTCCTTCGTCGTGTTGTGTGTCTGGGTGTCGTCCTCTTCCTTCCCTCTTCCTCCTCCTCCTCTTCCTCCTCTTCCTCCGCCTCCACGTCTTCTCAAACCATCTCTTTCCTTCTCGCAATCAAATGTAAACAAGCCAAACACATCCTCACTTTCTCTTCTCTTCCTCTCTTCCTCCTCTTCCTCTTCTTCCTCATCTACCTCTAGGCCTTGCAACCAGTCCTCTTCCTCTTCCTCCTCCTTCTCTCTGCCCAGTCCATCCCACTCAAGACACTCCAATGCAAAGTCTGGCGTACAGCTTGCAAAATATTCAAATGGCTCTTGTTCTCCACTTTTGCAAGCCCCTGGGATGTTTATTGGGGTAGACACAGCACCATGGACACCCCCTGCCCTTCCATCAGGCCCCTGGGGATCCGCACCACCCCTGGGGACACTGCCAGCCCCTTGGGGAGGAGAGGAAAGAGGAATGTTTGCAATAGGGGTGAAAGAAACACTGTCACGTAACGCCCCAGACCAGTATTGGAGGAGTTTGGTGCTGTTTGCTGACTTAATGCCTCCTGTGTAGCTGTCCTGGCGTGTCAGTGCCATGTCGCGGGTGCCAGCAGTGCCAGGGGTGCCATTGGAGGCCGCAGGAGGCATAGGAACCCTGGGGAACTGCATCGTTTTAGGAGAATGGTGTGCAAATGAAAAACGGCTTGAGTCGACAAATGGTGACATGTTTGCAATCTTGGGGGTGTTTGGCGCGGATTCAGAGTCTATCAGGGGGATGTCCAGGTCCTCCAGGTCAAAGAAGGACTCATTGAGGTCAGGGGTCATGCTGGGGTCACGTGGAGGGGAGAGGGGTTTCTGCAGAGCCAAGGAGAAGAAGGGACCTCTTGATTTAGACGCTATGAAATCTTGCCAGTGTCTCTCCTGTGCCCTCATGACCCGGCTAGGGGGTGACCTGGCCATCTGTGACCTTGGATGGCTTGTGGATGACCTGGCCTGGCTTGTGGGTGACCTCGCCTTGCTTGTGGGTGACCCGGCTTCTGGCGTGACCTCGTTTTTTGGTGATCCAGTTTGTGACCTGGCTTCAGACTTGACCTGGCTTGTGGGTGACCTGGCTTGTGGTGTGACCTCGCTTTTCGGTGACCCGGCTTGTGACCTGACCTTTGTCCCACTTTTTGGTGACCTGTGTTGGCCTGTAGGTGGCCTCCCTTGACCTGGCTTGACATGGCTTGACCTGACCTCATTTCTTGGTGACTTGGTTTCTGGTATGATCTGACTCGACCTTGGCTGAGTCTTTGGTGACCTGGCTTGTGACCTGGCTTGTGACCTGGCTTGACCTGACGCGACCTGGCTTATTCTGGGCTGACATTTTGGTGACCTGGACTTTCCTTGGCTTGTGAGTGGTACAGCTTGTGACCTGGCTTGGCTTTCTGGTGACCTTGACTGACCTGACGTGACCTGGGGTGTCTTGGGGTGGCACTGGCTTGTGGGTGAGCTGGCTAAGGTGACAGGGTATTCTTGTACTGTGGCACTGTGTAAAGATTCAGTGCCAATTGAAATAATGGCACTATTTTGGCACTCATGCAAAGACACACCTTCCTGAACCTTCTCTACGTCAAAAGTGCCAATTTCAGACAGTGCCACGTAAACAAACACCTCTTCTATCGTGGCACTGTGTAAAGATTCAGTGCCAATTGAAATAATGGCACTATTTTGGCACTCAGTAGAATTATGGTCATTTAAATCTTCCTTCACCTTTATTTCCTCTTCAAAAGTGTATGTTTGTATCACTGGTATATTTTCTTCGTTCTTCTTCTTCTTCTTCTTGTGATTCTTTGGTTCTAAATTTTCTTCTTCCTCCTCCTCCTCTTCTTCCTTCCTCTCCTCTTCGTCTTTTCCAATCCTGTTCTTCTTTTCTTTCTCATTTTCTTCCTTCTCCTCTTCCTCCTTTATGATTTCTTCTTTCTCCTCTTCCTCCTCCTCCTCTTCCTTCTTTCCTTCCTTCTCCTTCTCTTCCTCCTTTACAAATCCTTCTATCTCCTTCTCTTCCTTCTTTCTTTCCAAATTTTCTTCTTTCTCCTCCTCTTCCTTCTTTCTTTCCTTCCTCTCCTCTTCCTCTTTTAAAATTTTTTCTATCTTCTCTTCCTCCTTTCCTTCCTTAGTCTTCTCTTCCTTCTCCTCCTCCTCCTCCTCCTTCTTCTCTCTTTCATTTCCCTTCATGTCTTCCTCCTCCTCCTCCTCCTCCTCTTCTTCCCATTCCTCTTCTTCCCATTCCTCTTCTCTACAACATAGACACACCTCCTCCTCCTCCTCCTCCTCCTCCTCCTCCTTTTCCTCTTCCTCCTCCTCGTCTTCTTCAGGAGAGTGTATTACTATAAGAGGAGGAGGAAGAAGAGGAGGAGGAAGGAGGAGAAGGGAAGGAGAAGACTTAAGAATTGCATCTATATCTTCTTCCTCTTCTTCCTTCTTCTCTTCTTCTTCTTCTTCTTGTTTGTCTTTTGCTTCTGTTTCTCTTTCTGGCTGATTTTTCTCTCTTTCTCCTAATTCTTCATTTTTTTCTAATTTTCCTTCAATTTTCGGCAATTTCTCTCCTATTTTCGGCAATTTTTCAATTTCCGGCAATTTTCCTTCTGTTTCCGGCAATTTATCTTCAATTACCGGCGATTTTTCTTCTTTTTCTGGCAATTCTATTTTTCCTGGTTTTTCTTCTATTTCTGGCAAATTTTCTTCAGTTTTTCCTTCAATTTCTGGCAATTTCTCTTCTATTTCCGGCAATTTTCCTTCAGTTTCCGGCAAATTTTCTTCTATTTCTGGCAATTTTTCTATTTCTGTCAAATTTTCTTCAGTTTTTCCTAATTTTCCTTCAATTTCCGGCAATTTCTCTCCTATTTCCGGCAATTTATCTTCACTTTCCGGCAATTTCTCTTCAACTTCTGGCATCTCTCTTTCCGGCAATTTTCCCTCTGTTTCCGGCAATTTTGTCTCCATTTCCGGCAATTTTCTCTCCATTTCTGGCAATTTTCTCTCTATTTCCGGCAATTTTCCTTCCACCTCCGTAGTATTTTCCATATTTCCAGGAACAAGATCATCTTTTCCAGTGGCGTTTTCAAATTCCAGACTTATTTTCGAGTTTTCCCAATTTCCAGAGACAACATCCGGAATTCCAGGGCAAGTGTCAAGCTCCAGCAGACTTACATTGCAGTTTCCAGGGACAAAATACAAGTTTCCAGTTTTTTCCTCATTGTTTCCAGAATCACCAAGGATGTCCAGATTTCCAGGTGCTTCAAATCCCAGAAGGTTTATTTCCCTCGCGTTCTCAGAGTCCAGGAAATTTTCTTTAGTATTTCCAGGGTCAATCTTTCGGTTTCTTGTAGTATCCCCTGATTCCAGACTTATTTTCCAGCTTTCAGAGTTTCCAGGGACAAAATCAATTCTATCTGCACCGTTTTCTATTTCCAGGAGATTAATTTCTACGTTTTCTATGCTTCCAGGTGCAATATTCACGTTTTCTGTTCCGTTTTCTATTTCCAGGAGATTAATTTGTACGTTTTCTATGCTTCCAGGTGCAATATTCACGTTTTCTGTTCCGTTTTCTATTTCCTGGAGATTAATTTCTACGTTTTCTATGCTTCCAGGTGCAATATTCACGTTTTCTGTTCCGTTTTCTATTTCCAGGAGATTAATTTCTACGTTTTCTATGCTTCCAGGTGCAATATTCACGTTTTCTGTTCCGTTTTCTAATTCCAGGAGATTAATTTGTACGTTTTCTATGCTTCCAGGTGCAATATTCACGTTTTCTGTTCCGTTTTCTAATTCCAGGAGATTAATTTCTACGTTTTCTATGCTTCCAGGTGCAATATTCACGTTTTCTGTTCCGTTTTCTAATTCCAGGAGATTAATTTGTACGTTTTCTATGCTTCCAGGTGTAATATTCACGTTTTCTGTTCCGTTTTCTATTTCCAGGAGATTAATTTCTACGTTTTCTACGCTTCCAGGTGCAATATTCACGTTTTCTGTTCCGTTTTCTATTTCCAGGAGATTAATTTGTACGTTTTCTATGTTTCCAGGTGCAATATTCACGTTTTCTGTTGCATTTTCTAGTTCCAGATTAATTTGTACGTTTTCTTTATTTCCAGGTGCTATATTCACGTTTTCTGTTCCGTTTTCTAATTCCAGGAGATTAATTTGTACGTTTTCTATGCTTCCAGGTGCAATATCCACGTTTTCTGTTCCGTTTTCTATTTCCAGGAGATTAATTTCTACGTTTTCTATGCTTCCAGGTGCAATATTCACGTTTTCTGTTCCGTTTTCTAATTCCAGGAGATTAATTTCTACGTTCTCGTTATTTCCAGGGGCTAAATCACCTTTATTTGTAGTGTTTTCAAATTCTAGATCTTGTTGCGGTTTTTCTGCAGTGTTCAGATTTTCCAGTAGATTTCCTTCAGAATTTCCAGACATAACACCCACTTTTTCCATTGGTGTTTCAAGTTCCAGTAGATTTTCCACAGAACTTCCAAAAATGTCCGAAATTTCTTCAGATTTTCCAGAAACATGCAGAATTTCCGGTAGATTCCCTTCAGATTTTCCAGAAACATTCAGACTTTCCGGTAGATTCCCTTCAGATTTTCCAGAAACATTCAGACTTTCCGGTAAATTCCCTTCAGATTTTCCAGAAACATTTAGACTTTCCTGTAGATTCCCTTCAGATTTTCCAGAAACATTCAGACTTTCCGGTAGATTCCCTTCAGATTTTCCAGAAACCTCAACATTTTCCAGACTTCCAGCACTGTCCAGCCTTTCTAAAGACACACACACCTGCGGACTAACCACAGTACACACCTGTAATTCACACACGTGGGTGCCTGCTACTGCTGCTGCTACTGCTGTGGTAGTGGTGGTGGTGGTGCAGGTGGAGGAGGACAAGGAGGAGGAGGAGGAGGAAACAGAAGTAACAGTAGAAGATATACAAGTCTTCCCATTTGCAGAGGAAGAGGAAGACGAAGAAGAGGAAGAGGAAGAGGAGGAGGATAAATAATTCTCTTTCCTCCCTATATAAACAGAGGAAGACAAGGAGGAGGAGGCGGAGGAAGACAAGCAACTCTCCTTCCTTCCTTCTACATAAACAGAGGAAGACGAAGAGGAGGAGGAGGAGGAGGAGAACAAAGAAGAGGAGGAAGAGGGAGCAGAATGAACAAGACAACACACACAACACTCAGACGCAACACAAGACTCCCTCGCCTCAACAAACCACACAGGAAACACAGCATCCTTCACCTCCAAGGCCAGATCCTTCACCCCCTCCCACAGGACACCCCTGCAGGACTCCACAGAAGAGCAACAGAGCCTCGAAGTCCTATCCGGCTTAGCAACATCTACAAAACGCTTATAGTCTATCTCATATCGGCAGAGGGCATACTCAAAATCATGTCTTACGGCCGGTAGGACCTCGTAGGAGTCAAGGGGATCCTGCAGGACTCTAGCAGGTGCAGTCCTCAGGCTCTGGTGTCTGGTGAAGGACCCGTACATAGAATTATCGCCTGGTAAGTTAAGTTTGAAAATTCTGTCGAAACGCATCGGTTTTTCCACGACCTCCTCTGCGGGTCCTTCAGTTTGCAGGATTCCTAGGCGTCCTATTTCATTCTGTGAGTCTTTCAGTGGTGAGTGAGTAGCTAAATCCTTCAGTACCTCCTTCAGACCACCACCATCACCGCCACTACCCCCACCAACTGATATCCTTTGTGTAGGATTCCTAGGGGGATCCTGCAGTGGTAGCAAGTCCTTCTGGGGGTTCTGGGATGATGTGACCACTCCTACACTCCTCCCTGCATCCTTCAAGCCACAGGACGTCATGGCATCCTTCTCAAGACAGACACCTGATATCTTTTCAACAGGACTCTTGTTTTGAGTATCCTGCAAAAGTGGCAAGCCCTTCTGCGGGTCCTGGGATGGTGTCAGACTTCCTACAGCCTCCCGCGCATCCTTTAAGCCACAGGACTCCGGGATATCCTGCCTAGAATGAACACAACATGCCTTCTCCTTTCCAGAGATAGAGTAAGAGATCCTTTCAGTGGGAATCCTGTTTCTAGCATCCTGCAGAGTCCTATCACCCCCAAACAACATGGAGTCGTAGTAAAGGTCCTTCTGCCTCAGCTCCTCAATAATCCTGCCGAAGGGGTCCTCCTCAGCCTCAAAGGAGAAGGATATCTCGTCCTCTTCCTCGTATCCAAAGGGCGTGACACTTGCGTATACCTTAAACTCATCCGACTCAAAATCCTGCACCTCGTCAGCGAAGGATACCGTCTTGGAATCCTTGCCGAGCCATACTGAGTCATATACCCGCCCTGTAGGACTCCTGGTAGGACCCCCTGTAGGATATCCCCTGTTTTCTTTCCTCAGTGAGCGATGTGGTGGTTTCGGGGACTCATCGAAGGACACCCAGCGTTTCCGGGCGTCCTTCACTTGTGTGGGGGTTGTAGGACGTCTGGTGGGGTCCTGCAGGTGGGGTATTGAAGGATGCACCTCTCCTGTTTGTGTGTTGCTTGTAGATGTGTTTGTTTTGGTGTTTTTTGAGGTGTTTTCTAAATGTTTTGGTGTGTTTTGGTGATTTGTGCTGCTTTCTTCCTCTCTTCCTCCTCCTCCTCCTCCTCCTCCTCCTCTCTTCTGTGTGTCTTCCATCCTTCCTTCTGTCTGTTTTGATGTGTTTGGCTGTGTTTGTTTGTTCGTTTCTTCTTTCTCGTTCTCTCTATTTCTGTTTTCTTCCTCTCCTCCTCCTCCTCTTCCTTCTCTCTCTCCTGTTTCATTTTGTCTTCCTTCTTCTCCTCCTCTTTTCTCTTCTCTTCTTCCATCTTCTGCTCTTCCTCCTCCTCCTATTCTTCTCTCTTCTTCTTTGTTTATCACATCACTTATTCCCTCTTCCTCTCTTCCTCCTCCTCTTCTTTCTATCTCTACATCTCTTCCTCCTCCTTCTATCTTTTCTATCCCTTCATCTCCTCCTCCTCCTCCTCTTCTTCCTTCTGTCTCTTCCTCCTCATGTATGTCTGTACGTGTGTCATGGCTGTTTTCAATACCATGTGCGTTCGTGTGCGTGTGTGCGTCTGTTATACCCACAATGCACTCGCCCCAGTCCACTTTCTCAAACTTTGCCCAGGGGGAGGGGGTGAAGTCCCAGGGGAGGGTGTGGGGGTGCCCTGGGGTGAAACCGGAGTGTTCTGGGGTAAAATCGAGGTGATCTAGGGTATTATTAGGGTTTTTCAGGGTAGTCATGTCCCCTGGGGTAGTCATGTCCCCTGTGGTACGTGAAGCTTCCACAGATGTCTGGTCTAGGGTATCTGAGGCGTCCCCTGGGGCAGTTTTTGGGTCCCCTGTTGCATTAGAGACCCCTGAGATGGCTGTGCTGTGCCTAGGACTTGCTGTAACTCCTCCTGTGGTAACTAAGGAGTCCCCTGGGGGTGGAGACGGCCCAGGGGTGGTACCGTCCATGTTCTGGGGGTATTTTAAAGACTCCCCTTTCAGTATCTCCGTTTTCTGTGGGAGTTTTGATGAGTTCCCATGTTCTTTGAGGTCCTGTTTTTCATTATCTTCATTTTTTGAGTGTGTTTGTTTCGCTGGCAGATGTTTTTTGCCGCTTGTTTTTTCCCGTTCCTGTTGTTTTAAAGTTTCCTGTTTCCCCGACCCCTGTTTAACCGATTCCCGTTTTCTGGCGTCCGTTTTCTTTGATTCTTGTTGTTTTAAGCCTTCCTGTTTACCCGATTCCCGTTTTCTGGCGTCCGTTTTCTTTGATTCTTGTTGTTTTAAGCCTTCCTGTTTACCAGATTCCCGTTTTCTGGCGTCCGTTTTCTTTGATTCCTGTTGTTTTAAGCCTTCCTGTCTAGCGACTTGTGTTTTTTCCGCCTCTTCTGTCAAATCCTCCTGTTTTTCCGAGCCTTTCTGTTTTGTCAAGTCCGTTTTCCTTAACTTCTGTTTCCCTGTTTCCTGTTTTTCCATCCCTCTCTTTGCCAAGTCCCGTTTTTTAAATTCCTGTTTATTTGAGTCTCCCTTTAATGAGTCCATTTTCTCAGATTCCTTGTTCGTTTTGGTGTTTTTTCTCAGTCTCTCCTTGAAATTAGAAAACGTGGAGTGTTTGGTGGAGTGCTTGGTGGACTCTCTGGTGGTGTCCTGGCTGGTGGACTTCCTCTGTGGCATTGTCTGACTTTTAAAACCCAAAAGCTTATTATCATGTCCCTTCTTCTTAGTTACCGTTGAAAAGCTCTCTCGTTTTCTTTCCCTTGGACTCGCGCTTGGGTCCCTCTCGTCCAGACGCGTGTAGTTAACCCTCGTTTTCTTTGCCGACTCCGCCCTATCCTCCGTTTTCTGTTCGTCCATGGGTGGCTTAAGTAAACTGACATCCCTGTTTTTCTGATCAATTTTTCGTTTTATCTCAATGTTAAGGGACATCGAGGTCTTTCTTGAGGGCGCCCCAGGGTCCTGTGTGGCCTGGGGGGGCCTGGGGGTGCTCCTGTGGCCCTGAGGAGTGGCTGGGGTGGGCTACAGTAAGGGGGGGAAGATGATATGTAAAGGAAAACCAGTAGTCTGACATGTTTTCTAAAGTGACTGTTTTCAAAGGCTGTAGTGGAGGTTACTGGGGTTCTCAAGGGTGCTTTTGTGGGTCCAGTTGTAGTTTAATAAGTGTTCTATACGTTGAAAATGTGTCGTGGGAGTTACGTAGGATTTTAAGGGTGTTTTTTGTGGTTCTAGTGGTAGTTTAATGGGTGTTTTATATGTTTAAATGATTGTAATGTCATTTTTTGTGGTTCTAGTGGAAGTTTAATGGGTGTTTTATATGTTTAAATGGTTGTAATGTCATTATTTGTGGTTCTATTGATAATTGGTGAGTTTAATACGAATTTTGCACTCTTAACAAGCTGTAGTGGGAGTTATTGGGTTTTCAAGGGGGTTTTCAAGGTTGTAGTGGAAGTTACTAGGGTTTTCAAGGATGTTTTCAAGATTCTAGGGGAAGTTACTGGGGTTTTTAAGGGTATTTTCAAGGTTCTAGTGGAAGATATTGGGGTTTTTAAGGGTGTTTTCAAGGTTCTATGGGAAGATATTGGGGTTTTTAAGGGTGTTTTCAAGGTTCTAGGGGAGATATTGGGGTTTTTAAGGGTGTTTTCAAGGTTCTAGGGGAGATATTGGGGTTTTCAAGGGTGTTTTCAAGGTTCTAGTGGAAGATCTTGGGGTTTTCAAGAGTGTTTTCAAGGTTCTAGTGGAGATATTGGGGTTTTTAAGGATGTTTTCAAGGTTCTAGTGGAGATATTGGGGTTTTTAAGGGTGTTTTCAAGGTTCTAGGGAATATATTGGGGTTTTTAAGGGTGTTTTCAAGGTTCTATGGGAAGATATTGGGGTTTTTAAGGGTGTTTTCAAGGTTCTAGTGGAAGATATTGGGGTTTTTAAGGGTGTTTTCAAGGTTCTATGGGAAGATATTGGGGTTTTTAAGGGTGTTTTCAAGGTTCTAGTGGAAGATATTGGGGTTTTTAAGGGTGTTTTCAAGGTTCTAGTGGAAGAAATTGTGGTTTTCAAGGGTGTTTTCAAGGTTCTAGTGGAAGATATTGGGGTTTTCAAGGGTGTTTTCAAGGTTCTAGTGGAAGATATTGCAGTTTTTAAGGGTGTTTTCAAGGTTCTAGTGGAAGATATTGGGGTTTTCAAGGGTGTTTTCAAGGTTCTAGTGGAAGATATTGGGGTTTTCAAGGGTGTTTTCAAGGTTCTAGTGGAAGATATTGGGGTTTTTAAGGGTGTTTTCAAGGTTCTATGGGAAGATATTGGGGTTTTTAAGGGTGTTTTCAAGGTTCTAGTGGAAGATATTGGGGTTTTTAAGGGTGTTTTCAAGGTTCTATGGGAAGATATTGGGGTTTTCAAGGGTGTTTTCAAGATTCTAGTGGAAGATCTTGGGGTTTTCAAGAGTGTTTTCAAAGTTCTAGTGGAGATAATGGGGTTTTTAAGGGTGTTTTCAAGGTTCTAGGGGAGATATTGGGGTTTTTAAGGGTGTTTTCAAGGTTCTAGTGGAAGATATTGGGGTTTTTAAGGGTGTTTTCAAGGTTCTATGGGAAAATATTGGGGTTCTTAAGGGTGTTTTCAAGGTTCTAGTGGAAGATATTGGGGTTTTTAAGGGTGTTTTCAAGGTTCTATGGGAAGATATTGGGGTTTTTAAGGGTGTTTTCAAGGTTCTAGTGGAAGATATTGGGGTTCTTAAGGGTGTTTTCAAGGTTCTAGGGGAAGATATTGGGGTTTTTAAGGGTGTTTTCAAGGTTCTATGGGAAGATATTGGGGTTTTCAAGGGTGTTTTCAAGGTTCTAGGGGAGATATTGGGATTTATAAGGGTGTTTTCAAGGTTCTAGTGGAAGATATTGGGGTTTTTAAGGGTGTTTCCAAGGTTCTAGTGGAGATATTGGGGTTTTTAAGGGTGTTTTCAAGGTTCTAGGGAAGATATTGGGGTTTTTAAGGGTGTTTTCAAGGTTCTAGGGGAGATATTGGGGTTTTTAAGGGTGTTTTCAAGGTTCTAGTGGAAGAAATTGTGGTTTTCAAGGGTGTTTTCAAGGTTCTAGGGGAGATATTGGGGTTCTTAAGGGTGTTTTCAAGGTTCTAGTGGAAGAAATTGTGGTTTTCAAGGGTGTTTTCAAGGTTTTAGGGGAGATATTGGGGTTTTTAAGGGTGTTTTCAAGGTTCTAGGGAAGATATTGGGGTTTTTAAGGGTGTTTTCAAGGTTCTAGGGGAGATATTGGGGTTTTTAAGGGTGTTTTCAAGGTTCTAGTGGAAGATATTGGGGTTTTTAAGGATGTTTTCAAGGTTCTAGTGGAAGTTCTTGGGGTTTTTAAGGATGTTTTCAAGGTTCTAGGGAAGATATTGGGGTTTTCAAGGGTGTTTTCAAGGTTCTAGTGGAAGAAATTGTGGTTTTCAAGGGTGTTTTCAAGGTTCTAGTGGAAGATATTGGGGTTTTCTAGGGTGTTTTCAAGGTTCTATGGGAAGATATTGGAGTTTTCAAGTGTTTTTTGTGGTTCCAGTGATAGTTTAACAATATTTCAACGCCAGCTGGACAAACACACAGCCTTGAGAACCCAGCTATTTATGTGTGTGGCCTTTGAAAACTGTCTGGCTGGAAAAAAATATTATCCGAACCAACACAAACGATACAAAAGTGAATAGCAATAACAATAACAATAACAATAACAATAATAACAATAATAATAATGGTGATAAAATTTAGTGAAGGAAGGAAGGAAGAGAGGAAGGAAAGAAGGAAATGAAGGAATGATGAATTTGATGCGAAAATGGAAAATTGAAGAGAGAAAATGCTGATAATTAAGCATCATAATAATAATAATAATAATAATAATAATAATAATAATAATAATAATAATAATAATAATAATCATGCAAACACGAGCATGTAGCATTAAAATAATTACACACACACACACACACACACACACACACACACACACACACACACACACACACACACACACACACACACACACACATCAGCTTTCATAATACATACACACATACATACATACATACATACATACATACAGGCAGGCAGGGAAGGAGGCAGGCAGGCAGGCAGGCAAACAGACAGACAGACAGGGTTGGGGTAGGGGGGGAAGGGAGGGAGGGAGGGTGATCAATAATAATAATAATAATAATAATAATAATAATAATA
>NW_026973667.1:595000-597500 GCF_035594125.1 Scylla paramamosain
ACCTTCTTGCTAAGAGGTCGGAGTTTCACCTGGAAAATTGATAGATAAATAGACTGATAGATAGATTAATAAATAAGTAGATAAATAGATGAATAAATAGATAGATAGGCTGATAGATAAATAGAGAAGATAAATTAATAAATATATATATATACAGAGAAGATAGTGTTTTTATTATTATTATTATTATTATTGTTATTATTATTATTATTATTATTATTATTATTATTATTATTAAGCTTTCTCTTCCTCCTCCTCCTCCTCCTCCTCCTCCTCCTCCTCCTCATCTTCCTACTGCTCCTCCTGCTTCTCATCTTCCTTCTGTTCCTCCTCGTCTTCCTCTTCTATCCTTTTACTCCTCCTCCTTCTCCTCCTCCTCATCTTCCTACTGCTCCTCCTGCTTCTCATCTTCCTTCTGTTCCTCCTCGTCTTCCTCTTCTATCCTTTTACTCCTCCTCCTTCTCCTCCTCCTCATCTTCCTACTGCTCCTCCTGTGCTTCTCATCTTCCTTCTGTTCCTCCTCGTCTTCCTCTTCTATCCTTTTACTCCTCCTCCTTCTCCTCATCTTCCTACTGCTCCTCCTGCTTCTCATCTTCCTTCTGTTCCTCCTCGTCTTCCTCTTCTATCCTTTTACTCCTCCTCCTTCTCCTCCTCCTCATCTTCCTACTGCTCCTCCTGCTTCTCATCTTCCTTCTGTTCCTCCTCATCTTCCTCTTCTTCCTTTTACTCCTCCTCCTCCTCCTCATCTTCCTACTGCTCCTCCTGCTTCTCATCTCCCTTCTGTTCCTCCTCGTCTTCTTCTTTTATCCTTTTACTCCTCCTCCTCCTCCTCCTCTTCTTACTGCTCCTCCTGCTTCTCATCTTCCTTCTGTTCCTCCTCCTCTTCCTCTTCTTCCTTTTACTCCTCCTCCTCCTCCTCCTCCTCCTCATCTTCCTACTGCTCCTCCTGCTTCTCATCTTCCTTCTGTTCCTCCTCGTCTTCCTCTTCTATCCTTTTACTCCTTCTCCTCCTCCTCCTCCTCCTCCTCCTCCTCCTCCTCCACCTCCTCCTCCTTCTACAAGACAACCACACAAGAAGCTTAAGCTATAGAAAGATTTACACTCCTCCTCCTCCTCCTCCTCCTCCTCCTCCTCCTCCTCCTCCTCCTCCTCCTCCTCCTCCTCCTCACCTTAATGTCATGTTGTGAGTTCCAGCCAGCGTACAGCTTCATGTTAACCTCTGCTGTTGCCACCTGTCTTCTCTTTCCCAGCTGCTGACACCTGTATGGGGGGAGGGGTGGTTAAGGGGGTGTCACAGTCAGGGTGTCTAGCAAAAAACACCATTAAACGCCTATTTTCTACACAAAAAACGCCTATTTTCTACACAAAAACACCTATTTTCTACAAAAACACCATTTCCTACCCAAAAAACACCCATTTACTATCTAATAAAACCATTTTCAACCCAAAACACCCAAAACACCCATTTTCTACCCAAAAAACACCCATTTACTATCTAATAAAACCATTTTCAACCCAAAACACCCAAAACACCCATTTTCTACCCAAAAAACACCCATTTACTATCTAATAAAACCATTTTCAACCCAAAACACCCAAAACACCCATTTCCTACCCAAAAAACACCCATTTACTATCTAAAAAAAACATTTTCGACCCAAAACACCCAAAACACGCATTTTCTACCCCAAAACACCTGTTTATACCCATAAAACACCATTCCCACAAGAAACACACAAAACAACACCATTTATATAGAAAAAAACACCATTCAAACACCCCAAACACCATTTAAACAAAAAAAACACAATTTATACCCCAAAAAAACACAATTTAAAACCAAAAAACTTAAAACCCAAAAAACACTATTTCAACCCAATAAAAAACACCATTTAAACATAAAAAAAACACCATTTAAACATAAAAAACACCATTTAAAACCCAAAAAACACTATTAAAACCCAAAAAACAATTAAAACCCCAAAAACACTATTTAAACCCAAATAAACACTATTTCAACCCAAAACAAAACAAGTTAAACACCAAAAACACCATTTAAAACCCCAAAAAACACAATTAAAACACCAAAAAACAACACTTAAAACCCAAAAAACACTATTCAACACCAAAAAACACCATTAAAACCCAAAAAACACTATTCAACACCAAAAAACACCATTAAAACCCAAAAAACACTATTCAACACCAAAAAACACCATTAAAACCCAAAAAAACACTATAAAACACCAAAAAACACTATTAAAACCCAAAAAAACACTATAAAACACCAAAAAACACCATTAAAACCCAAAAAAACACTATTCAACACCAAAAAACACCATTTAAACACCAAAAAACACTATTAAAACCCAAAAAAACACTATTCAACACCAAAAAACACCATTTAAACCCAAAATAACACTTCAACACCAAAAAACACCATTAAAAACCCAAAAAAACACCATTCAACACCAAAAAACACCATTTAACACCAAAAAAC
>NW_026973667.1:602500-617500 GCF_035594125.1 Scylla paramamosain
CTACAGAAGAATTTTGGGGTGTTCCTTCAATTTTCTCTAAGTTCTTTTTTAAAATATTTCTTCATCTTCTTTTCATTATTATTATTATTAACAGTTATTCTTTACATTTCTCTAATTTTCTTTATAATATTTCTGTTCAATTTTTCTAACTAAATCTATTGCTTTTTTAATTGTTGCTTTTAAATACTACATTAAAAACATTCATATTTTTCTAAGTCGCTTTTTAAAATATCTTTCTTATTCTTCTTCTTATTATTATTAACACTTATTCTTTACATTTCTCTAATTTTCTATAATATTTCTGTTCATTTTTCTAACTAAATCTATTGCTTTTAAATACTACATTAAAAACATTCATATTTTTCTAAGTCGCTTTTTAAAATATCTTTCTTATTCTTATTATTATTATTAAACTTATTCTTTACATTTCTCTAATTTTCTATAATTTTTCTGTTAATTTTTTCTAACTAAATCTATTGCTTTTAAATACTACATTAAAAACATTCATATTTTTCTAAGTCGCTTTTTAAAATATCTTTCTTATTCTTCTTTCTTATTATTATTAAACTTATTCTTTACATTTCTCTAATTTTCTATAATATTTCTGTTCAATTTTTCTAACTAAATCTATTGTTTTTAAATACTACATTAAAAACATTCATATTTTTCTAAGTCGCTTTATAAAATATCTTTCTTATTCTTCTTATTATTATTGAACTTATTCTTTACATTTCTCTAATTTCCTATAATATTTCTGTTCATTTTTCTAACTAAATCTATTGTTTTTTTTAATTGTTGCTTTTAAATACTACATTAAAAACATTCATATTTTTCTAAGTCGCTTATTAAAATATCTTTCTTATTCTTCTTATTATTATTAACAGTTATTCTTTACATTTCTCTAATTTCCTATAATATTCCTGTTCATTTTTTCTAACTAAATCTATTGCTTTTTTTAATTGTTGCTTTTAAGTACTACATTAAAAACATTCATATTTTTCTAAGTCACTTTTTAAAATATCTTTCTTATTCTTCTTATTATTATTATTAAACTTATTCTTTACATTTCTCTAATTTTTTATAATATTCCTGTTCATATTTTCTAACTAAATCTATTGCTTTTAAATACTACATTAAAAACATTCATATTTTTCTAAGTCGCTTTTTAAAATATCTTTCTTATTCTTCTTCTTATTATTATTAAACTTATTCTTTACATTTCTCTAATTTCGTATAATATTTCTGTTCAATTTTCTAAGTATTTTCCTCTAAATATATTGTTTTTTTTTAATTGTTGCTTTTAAATATTACATTAAAAAAAACATTCATATTTCACAATCTTTATCTTGCTTTCACTCATAATAATAATAATAATAATAATAATAATAATAATAATAATAATAATAATAATAATAATAATAATAATAATAATTTCTACTACTACTGCTGATAATGTAATCTCTCTCTCTCTCTCTCTCTCTCTCTCTCTCTCTCTCTCTCTCTCTCTCTCTATATGTCAATCTGTTTCCTGTACCTCTCTCTCTCTCTCTCTCTCTCTCTCTCTCTCTCTCTCTCTCTCTCTCTCTCTCTCTCTCTCTCTACATAATAATAATCTTTCAATGTAATTTTTTATAATTCATAAAATAACAAAACCAGGGACAGAGGGTGGTCCAGGGGGTGGTCTCCAGTTCAGGCTAGGTTACTTAAAAGGGGTCTCCAGTTCAGGCTAATTACTTAAAGGGGTCTCCAGTTCAGGCTAATTACTTAAAAGGGGTCTCCAGTTCAGGGCTAATTACTTAAAGGGGTCTCCAGTTCAGGCTAGGTTACTTTAAGGGGTCTCCAGTTCAGGCTAGGTTACTTAAAGGGGTCTCCAGTTCAGGCTAGGTTACTTTAAGGGGTCTCCAGTTCAGGCTAGATTACTTTAAGGGGTCTCCAGTTCAGGCTAGGTTACTTTAAGGGGTCTCCAGTTCAGGCTAATTACTTTAAAGGGGTCTCCAGTTCAGGCTAATTACTTTAAGGGGTCTCCAGTTCAGGCTAGGTTACTTTAAGGGGTCTCCAGTTCAGGCTAATTACTTTAAGGGGTCTCCAGGTCAGGCTAGGTTACTTTAAGGGGTCTCCAGTTCAGGCTAATTACTTAAAGGGGTCTCCAGTTCAGGCTAGGTTACTTTAAGGGGTCTCCAGTTCAGGCTAATTACTTAAAGGGGTCTCCAGTTCAGGCTAGGTTACTTAAAGGGGTCTCCAGGTCAGGCTAGGTCAGGTTTGTGTACTTAAGGGGTTAAAACTGCTATTTTTTTCTATTTTCCTCTTGTTTCCCCTCATTAATTTCCATGCCAGTATTTTTTAGGCATAGACCAAAGTTTCCCTCCCCCGCCCAGCCTATCAAGGTCTAAATTACCTTGAAAATATTACGAAAATAAATAAATAATAATAATAATTGAGAGAATATTATTTTTTTTCATTTTCCTCTTGTTTCCCCTCAATAGTTTCCCATGCCAGTATTTTTTAGGCATAGACCAAAGTTTCCCTCCCCTGCCCAGCCTATCAGGTTCTTAATTACCTTGAAAATATTACGAAAAAAAAGATAAAAAATATGAATGAATGAAAAGATTATGAAAACTTCTTATTTTTTTCATTTTTTTCTTGTTTCCCCTCAAAAGTTTCCCTGCCCAGCTGTACCCAAAGAGTTATTAGTAATCTATATGTAATTACAGCCAATTACAATTACAAACTGGAATAATTACACTAAAAAAAAACTTGAAATTACATAAAAATAACCTAAAATGAAAAAAAAAAAATTAACGTAGGCCTAGAACAATTTTTTTTTTATTTACGTGGGGAAAAATGACAGGCCTATATTTTCTTAAGGCCGGAAACACAAAATGATGGAAATATGTCTATAAAAACAAACAAATCACGGGAAAAAGGAAAACAAAAACAGGAAAACAAATTAATTTTCACCTCAACGAAGAAAAAAAATAGGCCTAAAAACCTAACTCATAATAAAGGCCTAAAAATCTAAAATAAATAAATAAATAAAATAAAATAAAAAATAAATAAAAAAAAACAACAAACCCAAATATTTTTACATTAGGGTCAAAATTTGCAAGCCACGCCCTAGGCCTAAATCCTAAGCCTACCGCCTAGGCCTCACCTTCAGGACGGAATGGCAGGTAATCACAAGGTCAGGTGAGGTCAGGTCACGGCGCCGAGATATGGGCGTACAAGGGAGGACATAAGAGGGCAACGAGACGGAGCAACAGCGTACACCCACCCCTCACCGAGGCCTGGGCCACACTGATATTCCTGAGCATCGCCAGGCGTATTGTTTTCGGGTGTACAAATCTCTAATTTATCCTACAGGCTGTTTTAATTCAATATTTTAGCATGAAAAAAGCTTCTGTATATTTCTATGGGTAATTTCTTTGGTATTTATGCTTTGTAAGGGTATATTTGAATTTCAGTTATCATTGCTCCAGGATAAGATTACTGATAATGACAAGACTCTCCGTAACTAAACGTATATTAAGGAAAAGTCAGAGAGGAACTTAAATAAGGTATAACAAATAAAATATCGGAACCAAAATTAGTTGAGGTACAATAAAACAAAACTAAGAAAATACTTGAACTCCAAAATACAGGAAATCAATGGATAATATATATAAACCACATATAAAAAAAAATAACTGCAATAATTTATCAACATGGCATAAATTAATAAAAACAAACTCCGGATATAAATAAACAAAATATTTTAACCCCGCGATCCCTGAATGCTTCGGTGATGTAAACAAAACATCACCCGTCTGACAGCTATGCATCAATAAATTAACAAAGCAACCTTACTGCCACATTATATACAACTTACTAGCAATATTAACCAAGGAGAAAATTAGTTGCCTACTTTCCTGTATTACCGCGACTTAAAACATAATTCATTTGTTATAGTAATTTTTTTTTTTCTATTTTCATAACCATTTCAGTATTTTTCCTATCTTTCCACAAATTTGGCTAGTTAGTGAAGAATATTTATGCCCAGAGTGGCGTGACCGTCCGCTGTGTCACTGTAGGGCGTTACCAAAGGGCGCCACCGTAGGGCGTAAGCAAAGGGGGTCACAGGAGGGGTCATCCAGGGGGGCACCCAAGCATAGGATTGGTGGAAAAAAAAAAAGTTTGGCATATTTAGAAGGCTATATTTGAAGTGACAGGTTTTTAAAAGGTGTTTTTTTACGGTTTAGTGACAGATTAACAAGATTTCTATACTCAAAAGGCTCTAGTTGAAGTGACGCGGGTTTTTAAGGGTGTTTTTACGGTTCTAGTAAAAAACTAACAAGATTTCTTTATTCAAAAGGCTCTAGTTGAAGTGACACGGGATTTTAAGGATGTTTTTACGGTTCTAATGAAAGATTAACAAAATTTCTACACTCAAAAGGCTCTAGTTGAAGTGACGCGGGTTTTCAAGGGTGTTTTTACGGTTCTAGTGACAGATTAACAAGATTTCTTCACTCAAGTCTCTCACACAAGGAAGACATGCAGAATCCTTCCTCTCTCTCTCTCTCTCTCTCTCTCTCTCTCTCTCTCTCTCTCTCTCTCTCTCTCTCTCTCTCTCTCTATGTCTGTCTCTCTATTCTTTTTTTATCATTATTGGAAGAAGCGAGTGTATTTAACAACAATGAACTTTTTTTTCAAAGTTCCTTTAATATTTATTTATCTCTGCCATTATTTTCATTTAATCTCCCTTCTTTTTCTTTATAAACTGAAAAACTTTCAAACAAAAAGCAAAAAAAATTCAAGACACGTAGCTCCCAAGACCAGCTCCTTGCATTATTTTCCTTGTATCTCCTCACCCTGGCTTTACACAACCACCAAAATCACCACAAATATAGTCAACACCACCATTTATCCATCCCCACCCTTATCTGCCCTTAATCTCCCTTTATTCTCGCGATTTATCGAAAAAAAAACATTAAGCCCGTATCCCCTCAGGACAAGCACTCCGGGTCGGCTCTGAGTTCCCGCATCTCCTGAGCCTATCTCGGCCCCCTGACTAGGCCCTCTCCCGGCTTACATTTTTCGATCTCCTAGGCCTATTTGCACCCCAATGGCCGCGCGGGGAGGCCTAGGCGGTGCAGGCTTCACTAATCTCAAGATCCAGGTGGCAAATGATCTGCGGGAGGAGGAAGAGGAAGAGGGAGAAGTGATGGAAGAAATGGAAGAGGGTGAAGCTAGTGACGAGGAAGTGGAAGTGAATGTTGTGATAGAAGCAGTAAGTGGTCACTCTCTGTACTATCAGTGCTACTATTGCTACTATTTCTACTGGTGTTGGTAGTTCTCGTGGTTTTAATAGTGCGGATAGTGTTAAATGTGAAGTGCTATCACCACCACCACCACCACCACTACTACTACTACTATTACGAACTGGTCTTCACTATTATCGAGGAGTTATCCGTACTATTACTACTACTACTACTATTTCAACTACTACTACTACTACTATCGCTATTACTATGACCTCAGCTTTGCCAGGGGAGGGGAGGGGGGCAGTAGACCTTGGTTACGTTAGGTTAGGTTAGGTTAGCCACACACACACACACACACACACACACACACACACACACACATACACACACACACACACACACACACACACACACACACACACACACACACACACACACACCTGCCTTGTTTAATCCTCCACATCCCTCCACATAGGCCTCCACCAAGCCCCCTGTTCAGGAGAGGCTGCGGCGTCCTGGAGTGGTGACTGCCCCCCGCCGGCCCCCCCCTGACCCAGAGGAAGTGGCCAAGCTGTACAGAAGGTGAGAGAGAGAGAGAGAGAGAGAGAGAGAGAGAGAGAGAGAGAGAGAGAGATTTAGATGTGTTTGTATGAAAATTAATCATGATATCACACACACACACACACACACACACACACACACACACACACACACACACACACACACAGAGAGAGAGAGAGAGAGAGAGAGAGAGAGACACAAAACAAAACACACACACACACACACACACACACACAGAGAGAGAGAGAGAGAGAGAGAGAGAGACACAAAACAAAACACACACATACACACACACACACACACACACACTCTGACACCCCAAACACCCCCAAAACAACCCCCAAAACACCCCAAAACACCCCACAACCTAACCTAACCTAACCTTCACCCACAGCTTAGGGGTGACAGAACAGGATTTCCTCTCGGGGCACTACAGGGGCGACGCTCTGCATGTGTGTGGAGCAGAAGCCCTCGCAACCCATGACCTCCACCGTTACTTCAGCAGCTTCGCGCCCCTGGAGGTGGAGTGGGTGTCGGAGGGTGCCTGTAAGTGTGTCGCGGAATGGGGCCTTGTTGGGTGTCGAATAGGGGGTAGTTGAGGTTGTTAGAGTGAGTTAGAGGGTGCTTATGTGTCTATTGTTATATTAAATTTGTGTTTTTATTTGTTTATATACTTAACTTAACATTTCTCTCTCTCTCTCTCTCTCTTAGGCAATGTCCTCTGGGCCGACACAGAGGGGCCTATCCACGCCCTCTTAGGCCTATCCTGCGCCATACAGCCTACCAGCCATAGGGGGGAGGGGGACCAGCCGCGCCACCCTCGCCACAGTTCAAAAGGGAAAAAGACTATTACTACTACTACTATTACTACTGGTACAAAAAATAGAAAGGTTAGTGGTGTTGTAATAGTAGTAGTAGTAGTAGTAGTAGTAGTAGTAGTAGTAGTAGTAGTACCATCTTCAACCCTTTAACTGTTTATCCCAGGACTAATTGCAATGATAAAACACTAAGTCAACAACAAAGCACAATAATATAGAAAAAAAACTAAATATAACTTAAAAAAACACAAATTAAACCAAAACATTACATATCACACACATTTTTACGACCCACAATTCACGGCAGCGTTTCCCGGACCCCTGACACACCAAAAGCCTACAATTTAAACGTAATTTCACCTTACCACGTAAATTAAACATGAACGTCACAAATCACATACATTTTTACGACCCACAATTCACAGCAGAGTTTCCCCGACCCCTGACACACCAAAAGCCTACAATTTAAACGTAATATTGACCTTACCACGCAAATTAAACACGAACGTTACAAATCACACACATTTTTACGACCCACAATTCACGGCAGCGTTTCCCGGACCCCTGACACACCAAAAGCCTACAATTTAAACGTAATATTCACCTTATCACACCAATTAAACAAAAAACATTACAGATATTTAAGTTGTTCGCGCATCGGCAAGTTCGCGTACTTTAAACTCCCCCGGCTTTAAATTCCTGCCATATTTGCATTTATATTTTTATTCCAGATGGCCAGGAGAGAACAACAACAACAACAACAACAACAACAACAACAACAACAACAGCACAGAAGGAAAGAGGAAGAAAAGAAGAAGATTAAGAAGAAGAGAAGTAGAAGTGTATCCAGCAACAGCAGCAACAGTAGAAGCTCTTCCTCCTCCTCCTCCTCCTCCTCTTCCTCGTCTTCCTCCTCCTCCTCCTCCTCCTCCTCGTCTTCCTCTTCTTCCAGTGAAAGTGACACCAGCTGCTCATCGGAAGGGAAGAAGAAGAAGAAGAAGAAGAAGGGGAAGATAGAGAAAATGGATTTGGAGGAGGTTAGTGCTCTCTCTCTCTCTCTCTCTCTCTCTCTCTCTCTCTCTCTCTCTCTCTCTCTCTCTCTCGTGTCCACTTTTCCCCATCAGAAAATGTAGATAACTTGAAATTTCCTTTAAAAACCTAAATTTTTGGCCATTTCTCCCTAAAATACCTTATAAAACTCAATATTTAAAATCCCTTTGTAAATAAACACACCCAAAACACACCCAAACACCCCCAAAACACCAAAAAACACACAAAAAACACACAAAAAAAACCCAAAAATTAAACTTACAAAAATTGAACAGTACCCCTTAAAACTAAAAATTTTCTCTGACGTCCCCAGGCATCAGTGAGTGCCGCAGAGGTGCCCATACCAGTGCCAGCGGGCCGGTGGAGGCTGGGGGTGCCGTGCCCTCATGCCAAGGCCTTACTTATGCGGTTCGCTTTGAGGAACGACAAGAAAACGGGGGCCGAATTAAAGGGAAACTCCTCCAAACTGAGTGTGCGGCCTGGCTTGCAAGGTGGGTAGCTGTAGTAATAGTAGTAGTAGTAGTAGTAATAGTAGTAGTAGTAGTAGTAGTAGTAGTAGTAGTAGTAGTAGTAGTAGGAAGAGAAGAAGGAAGATAATTGCAGTAGTAGTAACAACAACAACAACAATAATGACAACAAACATTATCTTAACTAAAACCCCTTTTATTCCCACAGGGGGCGGACTGCTGAGCGAGAACGGGCGTCGAAGGCTGAGGGAGGCCCAGGAGAAGAGAGTGGCGGAGATTGGGGGTGCTTGGGGGGGCGGGGAGGGGCTGGGAGAGACCAAGAACCCCTGGGGAGACTTAGCGTTGAACTGGGGAAGAAGAGAGAGTCAGGAAGGAGATACTTTCAATTACCAAGCCCTCCTGACCCAGCATAGGGAGAGATGTGAGTGAGAGAGGGAGAGAGAGAGGGAGAGGGGTGTGGGGAGGGTGTGGGGGTGTCTGGGTGGCTCTAGGGGGGGTGGGGTGGGAGGGAGAGGCTGTGAAAGAGAGGGGAGTGAGAAATTATTTTGTGTGAAAGAGAGAGAGAATTATTATTATTATTATTATTATTACTATTTACTCATCTCTTCCTCCTCTTCTTCAGCAGTCGGAGTCAAGAGGAAGAGGATCGACAGTGAGGAGGAAGAGGAGGAGGAGGAGGAAGAGGAGGAACAGGAAGACAGCGAAGATAGTGATGGTGTGGTGCCCTGGAAGACAAGAATAAAGGTGAGCTATCTCTATCTCTCTCTCTCTCTCTCTCTCTCTCTCTCTCTCTCTCTCTCTCTCTCTCTCTCTCTCTCTCTCTCTCTCTCTCTCTCTCTCTCTCTCTCTCTCTCTCTCTCTCTCTCTGAACCACCAGCATGACAAATCGCAAACCATCACCTCCTCTTCTTATTCCCCTTCTCCTGCCCTTCTCCCCCATTCCCCACCCCCCATCCCCCTACACCCAATCCCTAACACCCCCCTCCACCCCCCCAGGTGCCGAGGATGCGGATGTACGCAGACGCAGAGCAGAAACGGAGAAAAACGAAAACCACAGCGAAAAATCCTAGCAGCCAGCCGAGGAGGTCTGACGTACGCCAGCGTTTGGGAGGAAGAGGAGGAGGAGGAGGGGGAGGAAGGGCTGGAGGAGGTGTGGGAGGGGTGAGGGAACGGCTAGGGGTAGGTGGGAGGGCCGGGGATAGGGGACCTGTTGATTTACGAGCGAAATTGTCAAGTCAACGAAAATTGCAGAGGGGGTTGAAGGAAGGTCCCCTGAACAGGAATCGTCTTTCGCTCTCTTGCCCAGACGAGGACTGAGAGAGAGAGAGAGAGAGAGAGAGAGAGAGAGAGAGAGAGAGAGAGAGAGAGAGAGAGAATGAGAGACTTTTGAAGATTTTATGAGAGAGAGAGAGAGAGAGAGAGAGAGAGAGAGAGAGAGAGAGAATAACTTGGCTCATTATTATTATTGTTATTATTATTATTATTATTATTATTATTATTATTATTATTATTATTATTATTATTATTATTATTATTATTATTATTATTTTCTTGATTTTTTTTAACCCTAAGCTACATTAATTAATATTTTAGAATTAATTTAACTTTTATTGTGTTCATGAGAGAGAGAGAGAGAGAGAGAGAGAGAGAAAGAGAGAGAGAGAGAGTAATGTAACAAATAATAATACAAATATGAAAAATGTAATTCTTAAGATAGTTCTTTTAAGATTACAAAAGTTTCATACAATATTTTTTTTTTTCCTTTAAGAATAATTACTTTATTTTATCTTTTAATTATTATTTTATTTTGATTATTATATTTTTATTGATAGTTTTCATCATGTTTTTTTTTACTTTTGAATTATTTATTTTTTTATTTTTATTATTATTTTTATTATTATTATTATTATTATTATTATTATTATTATTATTATTATTAACGAGTGTACAATGTAAAAAATATAATGATTAATTGTAATAGTGTAAAATACAGTGACATTATTCTGGGTATTATCGACTTTCATTCACACACACACACACACACACGTTCCTTTAGGTTTATGGTCAAGAAAAAAATAAACACACACACACACACACACACACGTTCCTTTAGATTCCTTTAGGTTTACGGTCAAGAAAAAAAATAAACACCGTTCCTTTAGATTCCTTTAGGTTTACGGTCAAGAAACACACACACACACACACACGTTCCTTTAGGTTTACGGTCAAGAAACACACACACACACACACACACACACGTTCCTTTAGATTCCTTTAGGTTTACGGTCAAGAAAAAAAACACGTTCCTTTAGATTCCTTTAGGTTTACGGTCAAGAAAAAAAACACGTTCCTTTAGATTCCTTTAGGTTTATGGTCGAGAAAAAGATAATTACTTGTTATTTATTAATCTAAAATATTTGAAGGTAATTCCTGAGATTCCTTAGCATGTGTAATCTATGTAATCAGAATATATAGAGACGTGTCACCTCTCTCTCTCTCTCTCTCTCTCTCTCTCTCTGTGTGTGTGTGTGTGTGTGTATTTTTTGTTTTTTTTCTCCTCCTCCTCCTCCTCCTCCTCCTCCTCCTCCTCCTCCTCCTCCTCCTCTAGTTCTTCCTCTTCTTCTTCTTCCTCCTCCTCTACAACAACACAACAGTCGATTATTTTAACTAAATATATATATATCTTATGTCTCCTATTACTTCTTAGACCAATTAAGTTTAGCAATGACACAAGAGTTTACACGTTACTGTGTGGTTGTTAGCTAGTTGTGTGAACGAGTGAATGAGCGAGACTTGTGTGAGGCATGAATACGTGTATGAGTGAACGAGCTAGGCTTCAGTCATAAGTGTTAAGTGGAAGTGCGCGGCCTGGCGCCGGGAGATCACCTACCTCCAGCCTTCTGTTCACACCTTCTGTGAATAAACACCTGCACTGTTACCTGCGTTTCCTGTGCCCCTGCTGGTCAAGAGTCGAACATGGCGCAGTGAGTAGGATCAGGACAAGGCTGCAGTGGGTACGGCGCAGAATGGAGAAGCAGTTGGAGGCGCTGGCTGCCCTGCTAGCGCGACAGTCGGAGCAGAGTCAGGCTCTGCTAGCGCGACAGTCGGAGCAGAGTCAGGCTCGCGAGGAGCGTTTAACCCAGCTGCTGGAGAGAGTGGGGACACAAGCTCCCAGTCGCACCACGGCGAGCAATGAAGGCGAAACCACAGCCCGCAGCACGTCTACCCAGGGCGCGAGGTTCCCGACGTCCGCCACCATCATTCCTCACTTAACGGCGTCAGCATCTTTACGTGAGTTCGACACGTGGCGCCATAAGTTTGAAGGATACGTAACCCTCGCCAGGATAGACTGTCTCTCCCTGGCTGAGCAGAGGGCGGCACTCGCTGCTGTCCTAGACGACGAGTGGACCCGTACACTTCGCTACGGGATAAGCTTACCGAGAGACGCGGAGTTAAGAACCATCCTCGATGCAATGTGTGAGTACCTGCGAAGCCAGCGCAACATCATCATGGATAGAAGAGACTTCTACTCCCGCGTGCAAGAAACGCAAGAAGGTTTTGACGACTTTTTATGTGCTGTTAAGGAAATCGCCAATTTCTGTGACTTTTGCGACCAGTGCATAAACCATCAGCTGCGTGACAGAATTGTCGTTGGGACACGAGACGAAGTGGCTCTGAAACGCATGCTGGAAAACAAGAAACTCACCCTTGAAAACGCCATAGATATTTGCAGAGCATCAGAGAGCGCTAACCAGTGTAGTGCAGTACTAAGGGGCGGCTCTCACTCTTCGAGCCATGGTGTGAACGCTGTCTCGAACTACAGGAAGGGCAGTTTCGGGGGCTCAAGCCCCACGGGCTGTTATCGTTGTGGCAAAAATTGTCGCAGTGACAAAAGGGGATGCCAGGCAATAGATAAAGTGTGTCGTAACTGCGGGAAAAGAGGGCATTTTGCGAGTGTATGTCAGCAGACAGTGAGGAAACGACGAGGAGCTTCGAGGAGTTCCTCAACTGTCTCTCCTCATCGCGGTGCAGGCCCGAGGCGGGGAGCCAGTGCCAGTGTATACCAGCTCTTATCAGGCGTATACACAAAGACGGTGACGGCACGACCTGCGCCCCAGGTGCTCATTACCGCCACACATCCCGCTGGAAGAGACAAGATTACGTGGACTCCTGACTCTGGGGCCGAAACGACCGTTATTGGCCTCGACACGGCAACACTCCTTGGAATCCCGCCCTCCAGCTTGGCGCCCGCTGATGGTGATGGACTTTATGCTGCCGGTAATCACCCCCCTCACCTGTGTAGGAACTTTCTCGTCGCACTTGCAACTGGGCGACAGGGAAGCTGAGACTGTTGTGAGCGTGGTGAAGGAGGTGAAGGGGGCGCTGCTTAGCTGGTACGATTCCATCGCTCTCGGAATCCTCCCCGAAGATTTTCCGGCTCAAATCCGACCGCTACGCAGGGAAGAACAGCACACCGGCAACAGCTCCATCAAGTACCCGACCGCCTCGCAGCCACCTCTATCTACGCCCACAGAAGTGATCAGCTGGCCTCATTCCTACGACCCAACGCCACAGCAGCGTGCGGGGCACGCTGCTGCTGTGATCAAGGCCTTTCCCAGCGTCTTCGAAGCAAAGGAAGGTTTACGTGCAATGGCTGGTGGATCCATGGCCATCGAGTTGACAGACGACGCTCGACCCTGGCAAAAGGGATCGACACACTGTGTGCCCGACGCCCTCTCACGTGCTCCAGTACAGGACCCAGTGGAGGAAGAGGATGCTGCTACTTCTGGTGACCTCGACCCTCTCCACTCAGCGGTCATCTCAGCGTTATCTGCCACCAATGAGGACGGCGTCCGCTTAGCACCACTCCAGGATCAGACTGTGGAAATGGTACGTGCCGCAGCAGCAAGAGACGGGGAGTACTGCTTGCTCAAGAACGTCATCATCGAGGGCTTCCCTGATCATTGCCACGACCTCGATCACCGCTTGCGTACGTACTGGCCGGTGCGCAGTCTGCTGGCCGTAGACGACGACCTGGTGGTTTACGGGCCGAGGCTTCTTATTCCTCACAGCCTCCGCCGAGAAACACTAGAGCGACTCCATGACAGTCATCAGGGGATGGAGCGCACCAAGCGACGGGCCCGACAAACGGTGTACTGGCCTGGTATGGACAGAGACGTTGAGAACGTCGTTTCTGGATGCTCACTATGCCGTCCACTCCTACCAAGCCAAGCCAACGAACCTCTCTGGCAGGACACGGACACACCCAGCAGGGTGTTTGAGTCAGTTTCTGCAGACTACTTCCACGCAGCAGGCCGTACATACCTCGTGTATGTAGATCGCTTGTCTGGGTGGCCTCACGTGTCTGCATGCTCACGTCCAGCATCGGCTGATCAGCTCGTTCGTGTCCTTCGGGGTGTGTTCGCCGACACGGGCGTGCCTGTTCTCCTGAGGACTGACGGTGGACCGCAGTTCACTTCTTCATCGGTACGGCGCTTCCTGGCTCGATGGGGGGTGGAGCATCGTGTATCTTCACCTCATTATCCACGCTCCAATGGTCACGCCGAGGCAGCGGTCAAGTCCGTGAAGAAGCTGATCCTCACGACCACACAGCAGGGACACCTGGACGAGGATGCGTTCGCTCGCGGGTTGCTGGAACTGCGCAACACTCCGAGGGCGGAAGGGCGATCACCAGCACAAGTCCTCTTCGGTCATCCTATGAGGTCCTGTGTCCCGGCTCATCATCGCTCATACGCTCAGCAGTGGCAGCGCGCTGCTGATGAGTGCGACGCCAAGGCAGAGCGACTGAGGAAGAAAGCGAAACTTCGCCACGACGCGTCCGCCCGTACTCTTCCTCTCCTGCACCTCGGTGGCCACGTCGACGTTCAAGATCACACGACAGGCCTCTGGGATCGCCTGGGTGTCATCGTGGCTGTTGGGCGAAGGAGAGACTACCTCATCAAGATGGGCAGCGGTCGCGTGATGTGGCGTAATAGAAGACACCTACGCCCACACAGACCTCTTGCTCCCCTTCCTGTCGAGCAGCACACCGCTCATGGCGGTGCAGCGCTTCAGCATCAGGGTCACGAGGAACACCACCATCCCGGCAGCCCGGAGCATCAGGGTAACGGGGTACACCGTGGCCGAGAGCAACCAGAGCGTCGAAGCAGCCGACAGCGTAGGGAGCCGAGACGACTGCAGGTGCGGTGGCACCGTAGCACCTACGATTAGTCGTACGTGTTCATTGTACGCTGTGTTTGTTTTGTGTATATGTACCGTGTTTTCTGTACTTCAATCATTGTAACTTTGTTTCATGTGTTACGGTAGCCATAACAAAGATAAGGAATCTTCCTTATGTCTCGGGGGAGGTGTGTGGTTGTTAGCTAGTTGTGTGAACGAGTGAATGAGCGAGACTTGTGTGAGGCATGAATACGTGTATGAGTGAACGAGCTAGGCTTCAGTCATAAGTGTTAAGTGGAAGTGCGCGGCCTGGCGCCGGGAGATCACCTACCTCCAGCCTTCTGTTCACACCTTCTGTGAATAAACACCTGCACTGTTACCTGCGTTTCCTGTGCCCCTGCTGGTCAAGAGTCGAACAGTTACAAAAGTCTATATCAATAGTAATGATGAGAGTGTGTGCGTGCGTGTGTGTGTGTGCTAGTTTTTAGGACGGAAACTTCTAGAGAGAGAGAGAGAGAGAGAGAGAGAGAGAGAGCATAAGACTAACGAGGAAAGAGAAAAAAAAAATTTATTTCCTACCCAAACGTTTACGATCTTAAGGGAAAAAGGAAGATCAGCTTTCAGTTTGTATGGGAAACTTAAAGCAATACGCAAAATCATACGTACATAAGTGTTTCATTTATTTAT
>NW_026973667.1:625000-627500 GCF_035594125.1 Scylla paramamosain
ACAGATTAACAAGATTTCTGCGTTCCAAAGGCTGTAGTTGAAGTGGCACGGGTTTTCAAGTGTGTTTTTACGGTTCTAGTGACAGATTAACAACATTTCTACATTGCAAAGGCTGTAGTTGAAGTGACACGGGGATTTCAAGGGTGTTTTTACAGTTCTAGTGACAGATTAACAACATTTCTACATTGCAAAGGCTGTAGTTGAAGTGACGCGGGTTTTCAAGGGTGTTTTTACGGTTCTAGTGACAGATTAACAACATTTCTACATTGCAAAGGCTGTAGTTGAAGTGATACGGGTTTTCAAGGGTGTTTTTACGGTTCTAGTGACAGATTAACAAGATTTCTGCGTTCCAAAGGCTGTAGTTGAAGTGACACTGGTTTTCAAGTGTGTTTTTACGGTTCTAGTGACAGATTAACAACATTTCTACATTGCAAAGGCTGTAGTTGAAGTGACACGGGTTTTCAAGGGTGTTTTTACAGTTCTAGTGACAGATTAACAACATTTCTACATTCCAAAGGCTGTAGTTGAAGTGACGCGGGTTTTCAAGGGTGTTTTTATGGTTCTAGTGACAGATTAACAAGATTTCTGCGTTCCAAAGGCTGTAGTTGAAGTGACACTGGTTTTCAAGGGTGTTTTTACAGTTCTAGTGACAGATTAACAAGATTTCTGCGTTCCAAAGGCTGTAGTTGAAGTGGCACGGGTTTTCAAGTGTATTTTTACGGTTCTAGTGACAGATTAACAACATTTCTACATTATTAGCAAGTGAAACAGTCTGAGAGAGAGAGAGAGAGAGAGAGAGAGAGGGAGAGAGAGAAGCGTTTCACAATGGCGGTCGAAGCTCCGAGACTCTCTTCAACAAACCTTTTATCGGCCTTTTCTCTCCTCACTTTCCTCATTCCCTCTTCAGCAGTTGAGAAGGTAAGGTGTGGGCGTAGTTAACGAGGTCGACGCTTTCCCGGTGGTTAAGCCCTGTGAGGAGTCTTGAACCCCTTATAGTAGTGAAATTGTGTGGAGGAGGAATACGATAAGGAAGGCAAGGATTGTGACAGTGGTTTATGCCTGTGACGGATGTTGAAGCCCTTATGGTAGCAAAATTGATGAAGTAACGGGTTTAAGACTGTGGCAGTGGTTTAGCCCTGTGAGAAGTGTTGAGGCCGTTATGGTACCCTAATTTTGAGTGATAAGGCCTTAGGAAAGTAATATTTTTATCCCCGGCTGATGTAAGGCCGCCCTACTTCTGTTTAAAATGACACAAGTTCACGTGTGTATCTAAGGTCAAAGGTCATTTGGGTGTATCTAAGGTCATTTGGCAAAGTTAACGTGTGTATCTAAGGCAGTGTTTCTCAAGCTTTGTTGGTTGGCGGCGCACTAAAGACATGTTTTTAATTTGGCGACGCACCATCTCTTTAATTTCATAATTAATTAACCTTTTACTCTTTCACGGACGGTGTGTTAACCATAATATCTCAGTTACACAATATTATTGATGAAATAATAGGTGCAAATAAACAGCAGGAAACAGTGTGTACTGTAAATAAACTATTACTAAAAAAATACATACCTTATCAATGAGACACCTGTGCCTGCCTGGATTTACATATCCTCTCTATGTTGGGAGGGACAGCTGACAGACACACTCTCATTTCTTCTTCAACAGAGAGCAAGTTACATCTTTTCTTAGTTTTTATATTTGTTAGTGCTGAAAATCCCAGTTCACACAAATATGAGGTCGAAAACTGCAAGAGTATTTTCTGGGCCTTTTTTGAAATATGTGGGTATTGTTTTTCCATTTCAATCCAAAAGCTTTCTAATGACATTTCCATATATTGCAGTCTTAATGTGCGGTCATTTCGGATATCAATTAGCTCCTCTTCTTCATGAGTGCTAAGTTGAGGCTTGTGTAAGGGATCCAGCACGAATGTACGCTTTGACTTAATAATGTCCTCTGCAACTTCTTCTTCTTTTTCTTCAGCACATTTACGCTTTTTTTATGAGGTATTTCTCCATTTTTAAGCCTCGTTGAGCAACGAATGCAGCACGGCACTGCGCGTTACGGGGAGTCAACTGTAGCACTGAGAGCCCTTGGTCCTGGCCCTGGAGCTGCCTACCCAATGTTCTCGTTAGATGTCGCCATATTAATTGTTACTAAAGATTCACGCAAATCACATCATATATTCCATCTTGTATACAACCAGCTGGTATGCATATGTTCAGTTTGTACACACATATAAAATTTTTCACATGAACGTGTAAATAAGTAAAATAAGACAAGTGATATGGCAACTCAGGAATGCCAGCTGACTGCAGTTCTGATGGACGGGTACAGGACGTGTCAGAGTACTCGCGGCGCACCTATGTGATCCCCGCGGCGCACAGCTTGAGAAACACTGAATTCTAAGGTCATTTGGGTGTATCTGAGGTCATTTGGCTAAGTTAACGTGTGTATCTAAGGTCATTTGGGTGAATCTAAGGTCATTTGGCTAAGTTAACGTGTGTATCT
>NW_026973667.1:635000-637500 GCF_035594125.1 Scylla paramamosain
TCTCTCTCTCTCTCTCTCTCTCTCTCTCTCTCTCTCTCTCTCTCTCTCTCTCTCTCTCTCTCTCTGCAATTTTTCAATAGAGAGCTTTTGTGTGGCACGGGTCCTGATTTAGAGAGAGAGAGAGAGAGAGAGAGAGAGAGAGAGAGAGAGAGAGAGAGAGATTCAATATAGTTTTTCATGGAAGAAAAAAAAAACGAGAAAATATTTGATTATTCATTTTTCTTATTTTTCTTATCATTTGTCCTTAATAAATAAATAAACTTCCATAATAATAATAATAATAATAATAATAATAATAATAATAATAATTTCCTTTTATCATTTTTCTTTACTTATTTTTCAGCCCGTCAACCGCAATTCAACCACAGAATGTTGGTAGTGATACTGGTAGCCAAGACAAGACGCCTACCACCATCATCACCATTCCTACCACTACCACCACCACCACAACCACTCAAGCAGGCGTGAAGGATCCCAGGAATAGTGGTAGCGATAGTGGTGGCGTCAGCTTTCAACCACAATCACCGCAATTCGAAAAAACAAATTTAGCGGGAAAAGGAGAAAACGGAGAAGCATCAGAGAAAACCGGTGCCTTTAATGGGGGACTTGTGCATTCATCTCCTCCAGATTTATCTCATTTTAAGCCTCAAAACATCACACAGACGCTTGGTGAAGATACACAAACCTACGGAAATGATAAAGAAGTAAGTTTTAGGCCTACAGACCAGCCTACAGTGCCTAAAACCGGTGAAATTAACAAAAAACTGGAATTTTCCTCCTCTCAACCTACTGCAGTGTCACCAGATCAGTGTAAGACGTATGACGGTGAAACAAATCAAATTTCCAGTGTTTATAAGGTAAAGCCAGCTAAGCCAGAGGTGGAAACAAGCCACATGACACATAAGGGAGGAGATGAGATACCGAGAGATAAGCCAAGTGTGGGAGATAAGCCAATGATGCCAGATATGAACGGCGCGCAAACCTTGGATGACTACATGGCGATTCTGGCAACAGTAGCAGACTTGGAAATCCCAGGTGAAGTTTCAGAAGACGAAAATTTAAAGATTAAGGATAAAATAACCATAGATGAACACTCCCCAGCCATTCCAGCGCCAGAGACTCATGGAAAAATAGATTCCCTACCACTGGAAAGCCAAGATAAGCCAGCAGATAAGCCAGAAGAGGAGGAAACCAGCAAAATAAGAGAGAGAGAAAGTGAAAGTCGTTTAGAGGTTAAAGACTGTGTCACACCACTAGAAACCGAAACACAAACTTTAGATAAGCCGCAAAGCCTAGATAAGCCTCAATTCAAGCCATGGGAGGGACATAAAAGGATGGAGAGCCTAGATAAGCCTGGAACGAAGCCACAAGAGGGAGAAGAAGAGCAAAATATGAAAGAGATCGAAGAAAGCCAAGCTGAGCGAACCATGAAGCCAGAGGAGAAAGAAAACGGACAAAATAAAAGAAAACAAGAAGATTTTGACCAAGTAAGCCAATCTGAGCAACAAGATAAGCCAGAAAAGGAGGAAAATGATGAAATAACCCAATTTAATACAGAAAACACGACAGAACAGGGAAATATCAAGCAGCTAAGCCAGTTTAAGCCAGAATACGAGGCTGAACGAGAAGAAAATTTAGGGGTAACTCAAGTAAAACCAGAAATTGAAGAACAGCAAGCAAACCCGGAGATAAACGCACAAAATGGAGATATCGGTGAGAAAAGCCAGTTTAAGCCAGAAAATAAGGCAGAACTGGAAGAAAACGCGGAAATAGGCGGAGAAAACCGAGAAATTCAGGGCAAACTGGAGAAAAACGAGAAAATGAATCAGAAAATTGCAGAAAATGGGGCAAAACAAGGATATTTAAAGGAAAGCCAATCTGATCCACTAACCAAGCCGGGGACAGGGGAAAGCCAAGCAGAACGCCAGTATAGGTTTGAAATTAAGCCAGCGAGTGAGCGAATAAACGAGAACAAGTCGGAAAGTGAATATCAAGATGTCACTGCTGAAGAAAATGAAATGGAGGAGTATAACCCGTTTTCCGACGCCATAGAAAACGGAGATGTGGAGGAGAAAACGGGGGATTTAGGGGTAACTGGTGAAGAGGTGATGAAAAATGAGGAAATTGAGGAAAAAGATGAAAAAGATGTTGATTTGATTACTTCTACAACTACTACTACTACTACTACTCCTACTACTACTACTACTGCTACTACTCCTACTACTCCTACTACTGAGGAAGTGAAAAACAGTGAAAATAACGAAGAAAATTATAAAAAAGAAAGCGATTTTACTACTACTACTACTACAACTACTACTACTACTACTACTACACCTCCACCACGCCCCCCCTGCCCCTCCCCCGCCAGAAGGATGTCCAAAGAGGGGGTGCAAGGACTGGAGGGGCGCAGGAGGGGGAGCTTAGGGGCCAAAGAGGGGGGAGAGAGGGGGGTTCTCTTCCCTCCTCCCCCTCTATTGCAAAGAAAGTTAGGAAGGCGCCC
>NW_026973667.1:652500-655000 GCF_035594125.1 Scylla paramamosain
CCAGCATCTTGGTCTGCTGCGACGGTTACCACAGAGGTGTAACGTGGCCCTGCGGTATTTGGCGCTGTGTTCTCCCCATTGTAGAAGTGCTGTGGCCGCTGTGGGTCCTGCAATGGGGTGTGGGGTTAGGTCTCTCTCTCTCTCTCTCTCTCTCTCTCTCTCTCTCTCTCTCTCTCTCTCTCTCTCTCTCTCTCTTTACCTTTCCAATTTTCATATTTTATCATTAATATTTCTTTCCCTCTCCTCCCTCTCCCTCTCTCTTTCTCTCACCCTTCCCTCCCTCCCTCCCTCCCTCCCTCCCTCTTACCTGTGGGGGGGAATCCTGGCGTGACCCTCTGCGGGGGGGTCGTGAGGGCTCCTCCTGCCCCCCTCCTCCTGTCCTAACCCCAAATTCTGTCTTCTGTCTTCCAATTCCTTCCAAAAAGTGGCCCTATCTGGCTGTGTCTGGCTCTGCTGTGGCTGCTGTGGTGGCCTGGGCTGCGGGGAGGGCTGTTTTGGGGGCCACGTTTGCTGTACAGGCTGTGGGGTAGGCTGTACAGGCTGTGGGGTAGGCTGAACAGGCTGTGGGATAGGCTGAACAGGCTGTGGGATAGGCTGAACAGGCTGCGGGGAGGGCTGTTTAGGCTGCACAGGCTGTGGGGAGAGCTGTTTTGGGGGCCAGGTGGCTTGCTGTGTCATCTGCTGTGGCTGGAAGGATTGCTGTGGCTGGTACTGGGGCTGTGGTTGCTGTGACAGCTGGAAGACCTGCTTCTGCTCTTCGGAGATTGGCTGTGGCTGGTAGAACGCCTGCTGGGACTGCTGCTGCGGTGGAGGCCATGTCTGCTGCCTCTGCTGCTGCATGAACTGGGCAAACTGCTGCTTCTGCTCGGGGGGAGGGTCTGGTACTGCTGCTGTGCGGGTGTGGCGGCCGGCGAGTCAGCAGAGGCAGCAGGAGAAGCAAGATTAGCAGACCCCACGGCAGAGGAGGAAGTTGGTGGCCACTGCCTTGTCACATTTGCTTCATTTTCCACGGGTTTGGTGTACCCCCGGGGACCCTGCGGCCTGGGGGAGGTGCGCTGGGGCTGTACGGGGGTGTACACTGGCTGGGGTGACACTGAGGGCCCTGGGGTGGCTGTGGGAGGGGTGAATGTTGGGGGGTCTTGAGAGGGCTGCGGTCGATCGCTCCAGCTAGTTATGTTCACTTGAGGTTCATCCCACCTGAGAGAGAGAGAGAGAGAGAGAGAGAGAGAGAGAGAGAGAGAGAGAGAGAGAGAGAGAGAGAGAGAGAGAGAGAGAGAGAGAGAGAGAGATTAGTAACTGCAATTTTTTAACTGTATAAATATTTCACAAACAAAAACACACAAACAAACAAACAAACAACATATCTTACCTTCTGGAATGCAGCTGTTGTTGTTGTTGTTGTTGCTGCTGCTGCTGTTGTTGTTGTTGTTGTTGTCTCGGGGCAAAGGTCATCTGAGACATATTCCGGGTCAGGTCACTCACAGGGCCAGTTCGGGAAAAGGTCGGGCCATGCAGCTGTGTGTGTGTGTGTGTTTGTTAAAGGTAGGGTCACACAAGAGGTGTTTAAGTATGTGTTTAAGTGTGTGTGTGTGTGTGTGTGTGTGTGTGTGTGTGTGTGTGTGTGTGTGTGTGTGTGTGTGTGTGTGTGTGTGTGTGTGTGTGTGTGTTTGTTAAAGGTAGGGTCACACAAGAGGTGTTTAAGTATGTGTGTGTGTGTGTGTGTGTGTGTGTGTGTGTGTGTGTGTGTGTGTGTGTGTGTGTGTGTGTGTGTGTGTGTGTGTGTGTGTGTGTGTGTGTTTTTAGTAAGGAAGGGTAAAGAAGAGGAGGAAGAGGAGGTAGTAGTAGTAGTAGTAGTAGTAGTAGTAGTAGTAGTAGTAGTAGTAGTAGTAGTAGTAGTAGTAGTAGTAGTAGTAGTAGTAAAATTTTTAATATAATATAAGTAAGGTATTTAAACACACACTCTCTCTCTCTCTCTCTCTCTCTCTCACTTTCACCATTCACAACCAAAGCTCTCCCTCTCTCCCTCCCCTTCCCCTCCCTCTCCCCACCCCCCACCCCCTCCCTCTCCCCCCTCCCCCTCACCTCCGCCTCGTCAGTCTCCGCCGGGCCATCCTCAAACCGAATATTGATAATCCTCTCTACAGGGGCGCGACGGGCACCCACGCCCCCCGGCGCCCCCGAGCCCTCCCACACTGGGGTTCAGCGCCTCCACTACCTCGGGGGGGCCCTGGGAGTAGCTGGGGGCTTGCTGGGGGGGGGGGGTGCTGCTGCGGTGGCTGTTGTCCTAATATATCGCGGATTACCTGAAAGACATACGGACATACAGACATGGTTAACTGTTGCACACTCAAACGCACGCACGCACACACTCAAATATACTTAAATCACACTCAAACACACTCAAAACACACTCAAAATACCTCACAATATCCCAAACACACTCAAAACACACTCAAAACACCTCACAATATCCCAAACACACTCAAAACACACTCAAAAC
>NW_026973667.1:665000-667500 GCF_035594125.1 Scylla paramamosain
TCTGGAACCCTTAAAATATCCTAAAAACCCCTTAAACACAATTGGAACCCTTAAAATACCCTTAAAAACCCCTTAAACACAACTGGAACCCTTTAAATACCCTTAAAAACCCCTTAAACACAACTGGAACCCTTAAAATACCCTTAAAAACCCCTTAAACACATCTGGAACCCTTAAAATACCCTTAAAAACCCCTTAAACACAACTGGAACCCTTAAAATACCCTTAAAAACCCCTTAAACACATCTGAAACCCTTAAAATACCCTTAAAAACCACTGGATCCCTTAACATTACCCTTTAAAAACCCCTGAAACCTTTAAATTTCCACTAAAAACCCTTAAAAACTGCCTGGAACCCTTAAAATACCCTTAAAAGCCACTGGATCCCTTAAAAACACCCTTAAAAACAGCGGAACCCCTAAGACCCCAATATAACCCTTGTAAACCACCACTGGAACCCTTTAGCAGGCCCTGAACCCTTATAAGGAAGCTCAGAATACAGGAACCAGTGAATCCCTTTACAAAACACCCTTAAAATGACTCAAAAACCCTTAAAGTCCCCATATAATCAGCACTGGAACCCTTATAAGGAGGATCAGAGCCTTAACAACCAATTTGAACCCTTAACAGCCCAATTCCTGCATGCAAACCTGAATCAGAGCACAGAGAGGTGGATGAAGGTGTGGTTGAGGTGGTGATGGTGGTGACTGCATACTGCCTAGTGAGTTTGGCACTCCTTGGGGCCGTGGCACTCTCCCTCGCGTGCAACTGTGATACCATGGCTAAGTACCCGGCACTGTAGCTCCCAGTACTCCTCGCTGGCACTGCTGCGAGGGGGCGAGCCGCTGGTGGCTCGGGGTTGGCACTGACTGGCACTGTACGTTTAAATTCAGGTTTTGGTGGCATTACAGGGTTAAGTTTGGGTTTTTCCGGCACTGTCTTGCGGGAATTGTCGTTTTCTGGCACTGCTGGATCTTCAAGTGGCACTGCTTTGGTTAATTTGGCTTCACGTGGCACTGTCGTGGGTATCTGGTGTTGTAGAGCCACTGTCTTGTTGGAATGCTTGTTTTCTGGCACTGTTTGGTGTTCAAGTGGCACTGCCTTCATTTCGTGGGGTTGTAGTGGCACTGTCTTGCCCACAACCACCCCTGGCACTCTCTTGGGCGAGGGAGAAGAGGAGGAGGAGGAGGAGGAGGAGGAGGAGGAGGAGGAGGAGGAGGAGGAGTCAACCCCATCCTCTGACAGCAATGAAAGAAGTTCCAAATCAATTTCCTCCAGTTTTGCAAAATGATGGAGGTATTTTTCCTCCAGCCCCTCCCCCTCCGGCGTGGATGGGGGGCGCACACGTGGCTGTCTCCATTACGTACATGGCTCGATACGTCCACATATGTACGTTTTTCCCCACGTACACACAACGGTTCATGTAAGTTTTTGGGGTCTTCAAATCCACATGTGTTTTCATTTGTGTGTGCGTGCGTGCGTGTGCGTTGCTGCGGGGGTTCCGGGGTGCCAGGGGGTAGAGGGGCTCTCTTCCTCCCCGGGGGCTTAGGGGGGTGAGTGGGGACACGGCAGGGGGGTGTGGGAGGGGGGTGTGGGCCTTCCTGTGGTGTTGAGGTTTTGGGGTGTACTGGGGTTAGGTTAGGTTTAGCGGTTGTTGGGGGCTCAGCAGGTGTGTGGGCAGGTGTGTGGGCAGGTGTGTGGGCAGGTGTGGTAGTCCTCTTCTCTCCAGTTAAGTATCTAGGTTCAAACATTCCTTCATCAATGTCAAAATCACTTTCATTTGAATCAAGAGAGTCAAATGAGTGATTTTTGGCACGTTCCAGAGACCCATTATGTCTGGCACCCTTCTTGAACACCCTGGAGAGACTGCCCAACGCCTTATTCCTCTTCTTGGCACCCCCCTTGGCACCCTTCTCCAAACTGGCACTGCTCTGAGAACTAGAACTCTTACAGGACTCGAATTTCCAATCATGCTGCAATTTTTGAGTCTTTCCGTCCGCTATATAAGCTTTAAATCCTTTTTCTTCTTCATCCACGCCTTCTGCCTGTTTATTCTCCCTCTGCCGCAGCATCTGGCCCTGCTTCACCATTCGGAAGGTTGGGATGGAGGCCCGACTGTCCAAACTACTGGTCCGGCTGCTAATACTGGCACTAGGGCTGTCAAGGGGAGTTCCCAAGGGTATTTCTCCCCTGTTTTTTAATTCCAACGTCTCTGGCTCCGTTCTGACCTTGGGAACTGGTTGGTGAGGGTCCTTTGAAATGCTACGACCTGTTTTTGTTGGATTTTCTATGTTTGTGGTTGTTTTTTTGTATATTTCCGGCTGTTTATTGGTTTTTTCCTGGTTCGCTTGAGTTTTGGCCCTGTTTGGCTTCGGTTTTTCCTGGTTTCCTGTCTCTGTTTCCTTCATGTTCTGATTTTTCCGTGTGTCTGTCAGTTCCTCGTCTGTTTCCCTCTCCTCTTCACCCGCGTTCTTCAAAATCTCCATCATTTTTCTTAGAT
>NW_026973667.1:697500-702500 GCF_035594125.1 Scylla paramamosain
TCTTGCCAACACACATTCCTAACAACACACGCAATGCACGCAAACACACGCACACACGCACTCAAAACCCATATATACCAACCGCACATTAATTAATCATTCATCTAAGACTAAAAATACCTAAGAAAGATAACGTTATATTGTAAAAACTCGAGAATTAAGAGAGTGTCCGCCATAACGGGGTGGTCTGTGCCTTGGGCTAGCCAGGGATGTGTTTTAGGGATGTTCTCGTCCCCAGCTGGTGTGTGCAGGGCTCCCAGGACTCCCCAAGGGTCACGCTACGCACACCAACCAGGGAAGCTAAGAAAACCCACCCAGGGGAGGCTAGGAGGCGCAAAATTTGTGGAAATATATAAGTAATGATCCCCGCCATCTTGGATTTGTGACTCCGTTGGGAAAAATTACGTTTTTTTTTTCGCGGCCTTGAGAGATGGAATTTTGTTGCCCCGTTAAGAAAGGTTACGCCGCGCCGCCCTTGCATTCTTGGGAAGGTCAGGCGAGGTTACCCGGCTTGACCTTGGCCGCTAAAGCACTCCCCCATTCTTGTGCTAAATTAACGCAAGGAAATTGAAATGACGGAAGCTTTGGCGTAATATAAATGATTATTATTATTATTTTTATTTTTTCGCTGTCAGTGGTTTATTTTTATTTTTATTATTTATTTTTTTATACATTTACTGATTAATAACTTGTAGGGAATCTAAATGGCAGTATGTTTGTTTATATACTTGCGTTAGTTTATTTATTCCTATATTTACTCATTAATATAGCGGCTTTATTTATTTTTTTTTTAGTTGCAGGTCAATAATTATCGTTTTCTTTCATTATTTAGTGTATTAATGAATGGTAGACTCTAATAATATGAATGTAAACAAAACTTAAGATAATTTAGTTTCGTTACCCCAAGAAAAATAAATAAAAAACGGATACTTTCACACGTACAGACAGACAGACAGACAGACAATCAAAGAAACAAATAAGGTGAATGGCAGACTCTAATAAATTGGATATAAGCAATACGAAAGAATTTAGTTTCGTTACCCCTCTAAAAAAAAAAAAAAACGGACTCACACGCACATACATACACACATACTGACAGACATGAAAGGAAACTGTTAAAATAATACCACTTTCTCTCAGGATTTCAAATATTTTAACTTTTTTTTTATTTATTACTGATTAGGCAAGCGTTACAATAATAATTAGTATAAAGAAACAAACACTTATGAGAATCTGACATATTAAGAAAAAAATAAATAATGAAAAATAATAATAATAATAATAAGATGAAATACTTAAAAAAAATTATAGAAAAATAATAATAATAATAATAAAAGTGCATGAACGTGTCTGTATGTGTGTATGTATGTATGTATGTAAGGATCAATGTACGGTTTTTTTTCCTTTAATGTACGATATTTTTAGGTAAGTTTCCCCTCTTATTCCATGCCTCCCATGTTAGGGGGAGCCGCGCCCCCTCGCCTCCGTCCTTGGCCTTCTTGGAGCCAGACACAATGTCATCAATGCGCAGCAGCAGCACGGCCGTCTGGAGAGAGAGAGAGAGAGAGAGAGAGAGAGAGAGAGAGAGAGAGAGAGAGAGAGAGAGAGAGAGAGAGAGAGAGAGAGAGAGAGAGAGAGAGAGAGAGAGAGAGAGAGAGAGAGAATTAACACACGTAACACAAAGAAAAAGAAAAAAACATCAAAAAACACACTCAAACACTGCCAAACACACACAAGACAAGATTTTACACAAGTTAACTCAGATAAAAAACAGAAAAATAATGAGAAACTAAACAAAACACACACAAACACCACCAAACACAGAAAACAAAAAAATATTAAGAAAACACCAAGAAAACACACAAAAAACACACACAAACACCGCCAAACAGACAATCTAACACAGAAAACGAAAAAATATTAAGAAAACCAAGAAAACACACAAAAACACACACAAACACACGGAAGACTCACCTGCACGAACATTTTACACAAATTAACCCCAAAAAAACACAGAAAACTAAAGAAAACACACACAAACACACAAAAAACACCAACAAACACACAAATTAACATAAAAAACAAAAAAACACCAAAAACACCAAAAAACACCAAAAAACACCAAAAAACACCAAAAAACACCAAAAAACACCAAAAAAACACACGACTCACCTCCACAGCAGTCTTGTATACCTGTTCCTTCACAGCAAGCGGCTCCCAGATCTTGAGTTTGTTCATGTCAGCCAATTCCCCCATCTCCCCATCCACCCCCCAGCTGGTGGCCCCGGATGCATGTTTGGCGCGCAGGGCAGTGAGAACCCTGATGATGTTAGCTCCACAGTTCTGAGCTAGAGTGCGTGGGATGACCTGAAATGGGTTTAGGGGTGAAATGGGGTGTTTGTGGGTGTTTAAATGGGTTTTTTACGTGTTTTTGGCTGAAATGTGGGTAGAAATGTGTTTTTTTTTGGTGTTTTGATGGGAAAATGGGTTGTTTTTGGGTGTTTTTGGCTGAGATGTGGGTAGAAATGTGTTTTTTCGGTGTTTTGATGGGAAAATGGTGGGTTTAGGGGTGAAATGGGGTGTTTGTGGGTGTTTAAATGGGTTTTTTACGTGTTTTTGGCTGAGATGTTGGTAGAAATGTGTTTTTTTGGTGTTTTGATGGGAAAATGGGTTGTTTTTGGCTGAAATGTGGGAAGAAATGTGTTTTTTCGGTGTTTTGATGGGAAAATGGTGGGTTTTGGGGTGAAATGGGTTGTTTGTGGGTGTTTAAATGGGTTTTTTACGTGTTTTTGGCTGAGATGTGGGTAGAAATGTGTTTTTTTGGTGTTTAGATGGGAAAATGGGTTGTTTTTAGGGTGTTTTAGGGAGATGTGGGTAGAAATGTGTTTTTTCGGTGTTTTGATGGGAAAATGGGTTGTTTTTGGGTGTTTAAATGGTTTTTTTGGGTGTTTTTGGATGAGATGTGGGTAGAAATGTGTTTTTTTCGGTGTTTAGATGGGAAAATGGGTGAGTTATGGGTGAAATGGGGTGTTTTTGGGTGTTTAAATGGGTTTTATAGGTGTTTTTGGCTGAGATGTGGGTAGAAATGTGTTTTTTTGGGTGTTTTGATGGGAAAATGGTGGGTTTTGGGGTGAAATGGGGTGTTTTTGGGTGTTTAAATGGGTTTTTTGGGTGTTTTTGGCTGAGATGTGGGTAGAAATGTGTTTTTTTTTTTGGTTTTGATGGGAAAATGGGTTGTTTTTGGGTGTTTTTCGCTGAGATGAGGGTAGAAATGTGTTTTTTTGGTTTAGATGGGAAAATGGGTTGTTTTTGGGTTTTTAAATGGGTTTTTTTTGGTGTTTTTGGCTGAGATGTGGGTAGAAATGTGTTTTTTTTTGGTGTTTTGATGGGAAAATGGTGGGTTTTGGGGTGAAATGGGTTGTTTTTGGGTGTTTAAATGGGTTTTGGGTGTTTAAATGGGTTTTTTTGGGTGTTTTTGGCTGAGATGTGGGTAGAAATGTTTTTTTTTTTGTTTTTGATGGGGAATGGGTGATGGGGTTTAATGGGGGAATGATTTAGGGAATTTAGGGGCATTTCAAGACAGTTCAGGGAATTTTAGGGGCATTTCAAGACAGTTCAGGGAATTTAGGGGCATTTCAAGACGGTTCAGGGAATTTAGGGGCATTTCAAGACAGTTCAGGGAATTTTTGGGGCATTTAAAGACAGTTCAGGGAATTTAGGGGCATTTCAAGACAGTTCAGGGAATTTAGGGGCATTTCAAGACAGTTCAGGGAATTTAGGGACATTTCAAGACAGTTCAGGGAATTTAAGGGCATTTCAAGACAGTTCAGGGAATTTAGGGGCATATTAAGGCAGTTTAGGGACATTTCAAGACAGTTCAGGGAATTTTAGGGACATTTCAAGACAATTTGGCATGTTTTTGGTCTGCTGTTAGAGAATAAAGACAATTTAACGAGCAATTTAAGACAACCCTCTTCCTCCTCCTCCTCCTCCTTCCCCTCACCCCCCCACATACCTCAAGGGCCTGGGCAAGAGCAGAATAGGGCCACTGCCTCACCCCTGACACCCCCTTGGCCTTCTGCTGCAGGAAGTTGGAGACTGCCATGTCCACCGCGCCACCCCCAGGGACCAGACGGGGTTCCAGGGCCAAGTTCCGGGCCACTCCAAGGGCGTCTTGAAGGTTCCTCTCCACCTGTGGGTATGGGTCGGGTCAAGTCAGGTCAGGTGTTTATTTATTTATTTATTTATTTTTATATTTTTTTATTTTCTTAGGTTGTTACGAGTAGATCTTGTTTATTTTGGTGTTTTTGGGTAGAAATGGGTGTTTTTTTTTTGTTTCTAGCACAGAAATGGGTGTTTTTTGGTTTTATTATGGAGAAAATAGGTGTTTTTGTGTTTATTATGGTGAAAATGAGTGTTTTTTTGGGTGTTTAAGGGGAGAAATGGCAGTATTTTTCAGTTTTTAGGGTAGAAATGGGCATTTTTTGAAGTGATTAGGGTGGAAATGAAAAAAAAACAAACAATTAAACAAAATCTCCAAAAAAAAAACACAAAACAAACACAAAAAACACACAAAAAACACAAAAAACTTTAAACCAAACCAACTTAAACAGTCCCGGCCATCCAACAGCACCCTCACCTCATTCAGGATATCCTTGCTGGGTCCCCTGAGCAGCACCGTGCACGCCTTGGGGTCCTGGCACTTGGTGATGAATGTAAAATACTCATCACCAATCTGTGGGAAAGTAATGGGTGGTGAGTGAAGGGTGGAGAGGGGGCTGGGGTGGACTGGGAGAGGCTGGGATGCACTGGGAGAGGCTAGGATGCACTGGGGGAGGCTGGGGAGCACTGGGGGAGGCTGGGGAGCACTGGGAGAGGCTAGGATGCACTGGGAGAGGCTGGGGAGCACTGGGAAAGGCTGGGATGCACTGGGAGAGGCTGGGGTGGACTGGGAGAGGCTAGGATGCACTGGGAGAGGCTAGGATGCACTGGGGGAGGCT
>NW_026973667.1:707500-722500 GCF_035594125.1 Scylla paramamosain
AAATAGTTAGCCTGCACACCCACAAACAAACAAAAAACACACAAAATAATGAAAAAAACAGACATTACAACCACCAATACCTAAAACAAACCCAAAGAAACAAACAAACAAACAAAAAAACAAAAATAATGAAAAAAAACAGACATTACAACCACCAATACCTAAAACAAACCCAAAAAAACAAACAAACAAACAAACGAATGAAAAAAACACACATTACAATCACCAACACCACAAAAACACACAAGAAAACCCCAAAAAATAACGAAAAAAAAACACCTTAAACTTGCTTAACAATATTTATTAACTACCCGTACAACCAAATAAGGAGAAACCAAACAGAAACACAAACACAATGAAAAACAAACAAAGAACGAACCCCACCACCGCCAAAAATCACACCAAAACCCCAAAAAAAACACCACAATTTAATAAACCAAATTTAACACACCCAAATATTGAGCCCGGAATACCATACCTTGACACCACCTCACATTTCCCCTCATATCTCTCTTATTTCCCTTCCCCGCGCGCCCATACTACGCCCACGGGTGGCTAAGGGGCGTGTGGGCGTGTACTCACTCAGAACAATGATGGGCTGGCCTCCTCCGAGCATTTTGAGGGAGAAAAGTGGACAGTTGTGGCGGTGCTTGTGTGTGAGCCACGAGGGTCGAAAGAGTGTGGGAAGTAGAGCAGTGGTGCCAGATCAAGCGCGGACCTCTGGGTTTCGGAAGAGGAAGAGGAAGAGGGGGAGGAGGAGGAGGAGGAGGGGAAGAGAAGAGTTGGAAGAGGAGGAAGGGATGAAAGGAAGATAAGAAAGGGGAGGAGGAGGTGGAACAGTGCTGATGGGGGATAAGGAAGAGGAGAGAGAGGAAGAGGAAGAGGAGAGAGAGAGAGAGGAAGAGGAAGACGAAGAAGAGGAGAATTGTAGAAAAAAAAGAAAGAGAAGAAGAGTTGGAAGAGGAGAGAGATGAAGAGAGAATGAGGAGGTTGAAATGAGAAAATTAATGTTTATTTTATATACACGAAGAGAAAGGAAGAGAAGAGGAGGACTGGAGGAGAGAGAGAGAGAGAGAGAGAGAGAGAGAGAGAGAGAGAGAGAGAGAGAGAGAGAGAGAGAGAGAGAGAGAGAGGATGAGGAGGAGGAAGATAAAGAAGATGAGGATATTAAGAGACGGAAGAGGAAGAGGAGAAAGGAAGAGATGAAAGAATGAAAATGAAGAGGAAAAGGAAGAAGAGGACGAGAAGTATTATAGAAAGAAGAAAAGAAGAAAAAATAAAAGGAATAAATAAAAGAAAAGCAATACCAAACATTTCATTCTCTCTTCCTCCTCCTCCTCCTCCTCTTCCTCTTCTTTCATCCCATCCCTACAGAGATTCCCCCGAGTTGGCAACACTGTCCTCTGTCTACTGTCATTCGTATTTCTCTTCTCTCCGTCATTGTTTGTGGCTGATTTATGATTATTAATATGTTGTCGAATATTTTACGGTGTTTTATGGTCTGATTGAGGTTTGTTATTGTTTATTTAATATTTTCCAGAATTTAAACGGCATGATTCACCGGTTTTGTCCGAACGCATTTAGGAATCTTCTGGAAGGCTATCATAATATTTCTCGATTAGAGGTTTTCTTTATATATTACCGTAAAATGATCAAATAAAGGACAATATTAATTCGTATCTTGTCTCCTTAATGCAAGTTATTACATACACAGTGTTGATATTAGTGCAGAGAAATGAGAAAAACGAAGACGAAGTCAGAACCAAACAACGAACATTTATTATTCCGTATTGGGTCAGACTTGTCAAAGGAAAAGAACAAATGCTCTCTGGAAATGCAATAGATAAATATAAAATGAATTAGAGCTTAAAAACTCAATTAGAAACATGAAATCAAACCTTTTTAGAGGAAAATATTGAACTTATCCGTAAAAAAGAACCGTAAAAATACCCTTAAAAACCCATAAAACTTCATCTAGACTCTTCTAGAGCCTTTTGAATGCTGAAATCTTGTTAATCTGCCACTAGAACCGTAAAAACACCCTTAAAAACACTTATCCCTTCAACTAGAGGCTTTTGAATGCTGAAATCTTATTAATCTGTCACTTGAACCGTAAAAACACCCTTGAAAACCCATACAACTTCAACTAGAGCCCTTTGAATGTTGAAATCTTGTTAATCTGTTACTTTAACGGCAAAAAACACCTTTAAATATATTTTGGGTGAGTTTTGCGCTCCCTCCTTCCTAGGGACTCAAAAAGTGAACATTCAAATTTCCCGCACTTTTCCAATCCCTAGTAAGGAGATAGCGCGAGACAAGAGTTTTGTAGGTATTTTGGTGTGTCTTAACATTTCTGCCAATATTACAGGATGGAGAGCTTAGGATACCACACGGAAGAGGGTGAAGGAGCCTTGGGGATGCCTGAAGGAGGGGCAGTGAAGGAGGGAGGCCTAGAGATGAAGGAAATGCAGAAAATTCCTGCAATACTGAACGCTTCTCTGGTCAGACTATCCTTCACTGAATATTTGGACCGAGGCTTCGAGATACAACCTGAGCATCTGTTTTTTTTTTAGTGTTTTGAGGCAACTTTAAGTGTTTTTAGGTGTTTTTAGGCTGTTTTAATGTTATTTTGAGTATTTTAGGTTTGTGGAAGGAAGGAGGAAGCTTATAATATTATACAGTAATAAGGCCGAAGAAAAAGGCTTAAATTGAGAGTTTTAAAGTCAGCCAAGCGGATATTAAGTATTTTAAGTTACCAAAAGAGAGGAAGCTTAAATTTAATACTATGATAAGGAAAAAGCTTATTTCTTGCATTAGGAAGAGAAAACCTTAATATTTTTATCAAATTCTTTCGATTTTATATTCAGTTTATTTATTTGTCATTATTTTTTAGGATCATTTGTTTATTTTCTTTACTTTTCGCTCGTTTTTATAATAGGAATGTTTGATTTTGAATGTATTTTTTTCATTTTTCTTTTTTTTCCAGTTCTTCCACTTAATATCCAGTTTATAACTTTATATATCCAGGAGAGGGGCGGGGGGGAGAAGCAGACACAGGTGGCGCTTGGGAGGGTGAGCGGCTGGCTGGAGTGTTTTGGCCCTGGTCAGTCTTGCCCCACACACTCTGATAATAAGTGTTTCCGTATTCCCGGCAGCTTCTCCCTGTACCAAGCACCGCCACGCAGCACCAGAGACCCATGAGTACGTAAGGTGAGCCCAGCGGTGCCACGGAGCACCAGAGAGCCATGAGTATGTAAGGTGAGCCCAGCGGTGCCAGCCTCACTGCCTTCACAGCTTCCCCCCTCCTCCTCCCTGTAGTGTCTTGTAGCCCTCTATTAAGGCTTTTTTCGTTATTTAGGTATTTTTTGGGGTTATTAATTTATTTTTAGGTTTTGTTTACATCTGAGTCTGGAAACAGTTGGAAATTTAGGCGAATATTGAAGGATCGTCAACATGTAAACAAGCCGTCAGCTGAGGGACAGGCCGGGCGTCAGTGTTTTCAGCCATTATTTGCCTTGTCTCTCACTTATTGTAAGCCTAACATATCACAAGATACAGCCACATGTCTAGCTTTCATATGCGCTGGTCAGATATATCCGCCATTGCCTGGTTTTGGTGTCAGGAAGTAATAAATAAGGCAACATGGCCGCCGGCTCCTCCACTGAGGTCGGCCCCCGAGGGCATGTTCCGGCCTGTGGGTTCCAATATTTTTTATATTTTCCTTAATTACTTTATTTGGCTTCTATAGTAAGTTTTTATGGTTTCTAAAAATATTTTGTTGCTGTTGAAGTGTTTTTGTTGCTTCAGTTAAGTAACTGGGCTGAATTTTGTGTAGTTTTTAGACGTAAATATAGGGCCGTTTTCACGGTTATATTTACCCCCCCCGGTTCTTGGCTTTTTTATTTGAGGCTGTAGTGAAGCTTTTATTGCTTTAAAAAATCGTTTATGATTTTTAAAATGTTTTGCGTTCCTGTTGAGTTGAGTATGTGCATTTTGAAATGGTTTTTAATTCCGTTAAAAGTGGTGATTTTGTCATTTTGTAGATCCCTTATTTCTCTATTTCAGCTTGTAACTAACTTTGCATTGCTTGAAAAAATAGTTTCGATTTTTTGAAGTGTTTTTTTACTGGTGTAAAGTGAAATGGGCGGACTTTTGAATGGTTTTAATGGTGTCAAAAGTTCCAACACTTTTTCCATATTTGTGTTGATATTTCTTTACAACTGCTCAGGCTGGAGATGTTTTGATACTGTGAATATTAATTAAAGTAATTATCAAATCATAAAATAGAATGCATTCCAGCCTAGCTTCATTTTTTGTAAATGTCAATTTCAAAATGAAATACGTTACGTACGTAAGCCAGCGGCGGCCAGGGGCTCTCGCCTGTGACGTCATCAGCAGACTGGGACTTCTCCGGCTCCAGTGTCTCTTGGTCAATATTTACCGTAATTTCCAGTGTTTTCCAAGTATTTCCAGCTGTTTATAAACTCAGGTACGTAGATAGTAGTAGTAGAAGGAGGAAAATAAGAGAAATGGAGGAGGAGGAGGAAGAAATAAGGAGAAATGGAGGAGGAGGAGGAGGAGACAAAACATGTAAATGGCAAGAAGACAATCTTTAGCTTAGTTACCCTTGATGCGCTGCCATTCTCTATTATTTGGTGTGTTTTGGGTCCTTTAAGTGTGTTTTAGGTGTATTTGGGAGTGTTGTGGGGTGTTTTGAGTGTGTGTTAGGCGTGTTGAGGAGTGTATTGGGTGTATATTAGCTGTTATCAGTGTGTTTTGGGTGAATTTTTGGTGTTCAAGTGTGGTTTAGGTTATTTCTAGGTGTATTTTGTGTGTTTTGAGTGTTGTGGAGTGTTTTGGTGTGTTTGAGGGTGTATTGAGTGAGTGTGAGTGTGTCTTGAGTTTATTTTGGGTGTTTTAAGTGTTTTGGGTAATTTTTTGGGTGTGTGTGGTGTCTTTTGGGTATATTTGAGTGTGTGTGGAGTGTTCTGGGTGCGTTTGGGTGTGTTAGTTGTGTATTCTGTGGTGATGTGGGTGTTTTGGATGTTTTAAGTGTGTTTTGGATGTGTTTGGATGAGTTTTGTGTGTATTTGGGTGTGTTTTGGGTATGTTTTGAGTGTGTTTGGGTGAGTTTTGTGGAGATTTTGGTGTGTTGAGTGTGTTTTGAGTGTGTTTGGGTGAGTTTTGTGAGTATTTTGGTGTGTTTTGGGTGTGTTTTGGATGTTTTGAGTGTGTTTGGGTGAGTTTTGCGCTCTCTCCTTCCTAGGAACTCAAAAGACAAGTTTTGTAGGTATTTTGGTGTGTCTAACTACTACTACTACTACTACCACTACTACTACTACTACTACTACAACCAATCTTAACATAATCTACACTCAAAACACTTCCTGTTCCCCCTCCTCGCCCCTTCTACTCCCTTTCCCCCCTGTCACCACCCCATCCCTCACCTGCCGCACAATTTCAGGTACATATGTCTGGCGTTCAAGGACAGGGCAGCAGCAGAGGAGGCAGTGAGGCAGAGGAACAATTACAAGCTAGACAAGCAGCACACGTTTCTCTGTAATCTCTTCACGGACTTTGAGAAATACGACGACATACATGAGGAGTTTGTCGCACCTGTCCCCGAGCCTTATAAGGTGTGTGTGTGTGTGTGTGTGTGTGTGTGTGTGTGTGTGTGAGGGGCAGGTTTGTGTGTTTGTGAGGGAGATAGATGGGAAAGGAAAGACAGAGAGAGAGAGAGAGAGAGAGAGTGAGTGTCACGTCAACTAGAGTTTTTGAATGCTGAAATCTTATTAATTTGTCACTAGAACTGTAAAAACACCCTTAAAAACCCGTGGCGTTTCATCTAGAGCCTTTTGAATGTTGAAATCTTGTTAATCTGTCACTAGAATCATAAAAACACCCTTAAAAACCCATATAACTTCATCTAGAGCCTTTTGAATGCTGAAATCTTGTAATCTGTCACTAGAACCGTAAAAACACCCTTAAAAACCCGTGTCGCTTCATCTAGAGATTTTGAATGCTGAAATCTTGTTAATCTGTCACTAGAACCGTAAAAACACCCTTAAAAACCCGTGGCGCTTCATCTAGAGCCTTTTGAATGTTGAAATCTTGTTAATCTGTCACTAGAATCATAAAAACACCCTTAAAAACCCATATAACTTCATCTAGAGCCTTTTGAATGCTGAAATCTTGCTAATCTGTCACTAGAACCGTATAAACATCCTTAAAAAACCTTACCCTTGTTTTCACCCACTCCTGCCTCCTGGTGTCCGTTGGTGGAGTCCACGCCTTCCTTACCACTAACCAAGGAAGGTTTAAGTCATGGGTAACCCTTGGCGTGTTTGTGTGTGTTTTTTTGGGTGTTTGTGTATGTTTTTAGGTGTTTTGCGTGTGTTTTGGTGTTTTGGGGTGTTTTGTGTCTCAGTGTATCCCAGCCTCTCCCAGTGCATCCCAGCCTCTCCCATTCCACCCCAGCCTCCCCCAATGCATCCTAGCCTCTCTCAGTCCACCCCAGCCTCTAGCTGTGCACCCCAGCCTCTCCCAGTGCATCCCAGCCTCTCCCAGTCCAGCCTCTCAGTCCACCCCAGCCTCTCTTACTCCATCTCAGCCTCTCCCAGTGCATCCCAGCCTCTCAGTCCACCCCAGCCTTTCTTACTCCATCTCAGCCTCTCCCAGTGCATCCCAGCCTCTCCCAGTCCACCCGAGCCTCCCCCAGTCCACTCCAGCCTCCTCTCCACCCTTCACTTACCACCCATTACTTTCCCACAGATTGGTGATGAGTATTTTACATTCATCACCAAGTGCCAGGACCCCAAGGCGTGCACGGTGCTGCTCAGGGGACCCAGCAAGGATATCCTGAATGAGGTGAGGGTGCTGTTGGATGAATGGGAGTGTTTAAGTTGGTTTGATTTAAAGTTTTTTGTGTTTTTTGTGTTTTGTGTTTTTTTTTTGGGGGGGGGAGATTCGGTTTAATTGTTTGTTTTTTTCATTTCCATTTCCATTTCATTTGTAGGTATTTTGATGTGTCTAACATTTCTACCAATATTACAGGATGGAGAGCTTCGGATACCACACGGAAGAGGGTGAAGGAGCCTTGGGGATGCCTGAAGGAGGGGCAGTGAAGGAGGGAGGCCTAGAGATGAAGGAAATGCAGAAAATTCCTGCAATACTGAACGCTTCTCTGGTCAGACTATCCTTCACTGAATATTTGGACCGAGGCTTCGAGATACGACCTGAGCATCTGTTTTTTTTAGTGTTTTGAGGCAGCTTTAATTTTTTTTTAGGTGTTTTTAGGCTGTTTTAATGTTATTTTGAGTATTTTAGGTTTGTGGAAGGAAGGAGAAAGCTTAAATACAGTAATAAGGCCGAAAAAAAGGCTTAAATTGAGAGTTTTATCAGCCTGGCGGATATTAAGCTGTTTTAAATATTTTAAGTTACCAGAAGAGTGGAAGCTTAAATTTAATACTACGATAAGGAAAAAGCTTTTTTCTTGCATTAGGAAGAGAAAAGCTTAATATTATTGATGTTTTTTATCAATTTCTTTTGATTTTATATTCAGTTTATTTATTTGTCATTATTTTTAAGATCATTTTTTTCATTTTTCTTTTTTTTTCACCTCTTTGACTTAATATCCAGTTTATTTATTTATTATTACTTCTTAGTGTGTCTAAGTACTTGAAAGGATCATTTATGTAATTATTATTATTTTTATTTTATTTTCTGTATTTTTTTTTTATAATGTATTTTTTTTTTTTATAATGTAAACTTATTACATCAATATTCCCGTTTTCTGTTACTTGTTCATGCCAGGGGTGACAATAAACATGAAGATTATTACTGCTTTTAATCCCACCGAGAGAGAGAGAGAGAGAGAGAGAGAGAGAGAGAGAGAGAGAGAGTGTAGGAGCATTTTAGTTGAGTCTATCCAGCGCTGGTTCGTGCGTTTGCTGCGGTGACACGGTACAGCTGTGAGATAAATTTGCGTTCATAACCACGAAGGGGGTGTTCAAGGGGAAAAGGGCAGTGAGGAAGTGATGATATTTATATTATTTGAATTATTACTTGATAATATGTCAACTTTTGTGTGTGTGTGTGTGTGTGTGTGAGTGGGGGGGGAGAGAGAGGGTGGAGAAGCAGACACAGGTGGCGCTTGGTAGGGTGAGCGGCTGGCTGGAGTGTTTTGGCCCTGGTCAGTCTTGCCCCACACACTCTGGTAATAAGTGTTTCCGTATTCCCGGCAGCTTCTCCCTGTACCAAGCACCGCCACGCAGCACCAGAGACCCATGAGTACGTAAGGTGAGCCCAGCGGTGCCACGGAGCACCAGAGAGCCATGAGTAGTAAGGTGAGCCCAGCGGTGCCAGCCTCACTGCCTTCACAGCTTCCCCCCTCCTCCTCCCTGTAGGGCCTTGTAGCCCTCTATTAAGGCTTTTTTCGTTATTTAGGTATTTTTTAGGGTTATTCATTTATTTTTAGGTTTTGTTTACATCTGAGTCTGGAAACAGTTGGAAATTTAGGCGAATATTGAAGGATCGTCAACATGTAAACAAGCCGTCAGCTGAGGTACAGGCCGGACATCAGTGTTTTCAGCCATTATTTGCCTTGTCTCTCACTTATTGTAAGCCTAACATATCACAAGATACAGCCACATGTCTAGCTTTCATATGCGCTGGTCAGATATATCCGCCATTGCTTGGTTTTGGTGTCAGGAAGTAATAAATAAGGCAACATGGCCGCCGGCTCCTCCACCGAGGTCGGCCCCCGAGGGCATGTTCCGGCCTGTGGGTTCCAATATTTTTTATATTTTCCTCAATTACTTTATTTGGCTTCTATAGTAAGTTTTTATGGTTTCTAAAAATATTTTGTTGCTGTTGAAGTGTTTTTGTTGCTTCAGTTAAGTAACTGGGCTGAATTTTGTGTAGTTTTTTGACGTAAATATGGGGCCGTTTTCACGGTTATATTTACCCACCCCGGTCCTTGGCTTTTTTATTTGAGGCTGTAGTGAAGCTTTTATTGCTTTAAAAAATCGTTTATGATTTTTAAAATGTTTTGCCTTCCTGTTGAGTTGAGTATGTGCATTTTGAAATGGTTTTTAGTTCTGTTAAAAGTGGTGATTTTGTCATTTTGTAGATCCCTTATTTCTCTATTTCAGCTTGTAACTAACTTTGCATTGCTTGAAAAAATAGTTTCGATTTTTTGAAGTGTTTTTTTACTGGTGTAAAGTGAAATGGGCGGACTTTTGAATGGTTTTAATGGTGTCAAAAGTTCCAACACTTTTTCCATCTTTGTGTTGATATTTCTTTACAACTGCTCAGGCTGGAGATGTTTTGATACTGTGAATATTAATTAAAGTAATTATCAAATCATAAAATAGAATGCATTCCAGCCTAGCTTCATTTTTTGTAAATGTCAATTTCAAAATGAAATACGTTACGTACGTAAGCCAGCGGCGGCCAGGGGCTCTCGCCTGTGACGTCATCAGCAGACTGGGACTTCTCCGGCTCCAGTGTCTCTTGGTCAATATTTACCGTAATTTCCAGTGTTTTCCAAGTATTTCCAGCTGTTTATAAACTCAGGTACGTAGATAGTAGTAGTAGAAGGAGGAAAATAAGAGAAATGGAGGAGGAGGAGGAAGAAATAAGGAGAAATGGAGGAGGAGGAGGAGGAGACAAAACATGTAAATGGCAAGAAGACAATCTTTAGCTTAGTTACCCTTGATGCGCTGCCATTCTCTATTATTTGGTGTGTTTTGGGTTCTTTAAGTGTGTTTTAGGTGTATTTGGGAGTGTTGTGGGGTGTTTTGAGTGTGTTTTAGGTGTGTTTAGGAGTGTTTTGGGTGTATATTAGCTGTTATCAGTGTGTTTTGGGTGAATTTTTGGTGTTTGAGTGTGGTTTAGGTTATTTCTAGGTGTATTTTATGTGTTTTGAGTGTTGTGGAGTGTTTTGAGTGTATTGTGGAGTGTTATGATGTGTTTGAGGGTGTATTGAGTGAGTGTGAGTGTGTCTTGACTTTATTTTGGGTGTTTTAAGTGTTTTGGGTAAGTTTTTGGGTGTGTGTGGGGTCTTTTGGATGTATTTGAGTGTGTGTGGGGTGTTCTGGGTGCGTTACTTGTGTATTCTGTGGTGATGTGGGTGTTTTGGATGTATTAAGGGTGTTTTTTACCGTTAAAGTGGCAGATTAATAAGATTTCAACATTCAAAAGGCTCTAGATGAAGTTATATGGGTTTTTAAGGGTGTTTTTACGGTTCTAGTGGCAGATTAACAAGATTTCAGCATTCAAAAGGCTTTAGTTGAACGGATAAGGGTTTTCAAGGGTGTTTTTACGGTTTTAGTGACAGATTAATAGGATCTCAGCATTCAAAATGCTCTAGATGAAGCGACACGGGTTTTCAAGGATGTTTTTACGGTTCTAGTGACAGATTAATAAGATTTCAGTATTCAAAAGGCTCTAGATGAAGCGACACGGGTTTTCAAGGATGTTTTTACGGTTCTAGTGACAGATTAAGAAGATTTCAGCTTTCAAAAGGCTCTAGATGAAGCGACACGGGTTTTTAAGGGTGTTTTTACGGTTCTAGTGACAGATTAAAAAGATATTAGCATTGAAAATGCTCTAGATGAAGTTATATGAGTTTTCAAGGGCGTTTTTACGGTTCTAGTAACAGATTAATACGATTTCAGCATTCAAAAGGCTCTAGTTGAAGGGATACGGGGTTTTTTAAGGGTGTTTTTACGGTTCTAGTGACAGATTAACAAGACTATCATTCAAATGGCTGTAGATGAAACGACACGGGTTTTTAAGGGTATTTTTCCGGTTTTAACTTCCACGGCGACCCCAAACAAAAAAAAAAAACAAAAAAAATCCACTTGAAATCAGCTGACGGGAGACTGTTATGGGCGTGGGAGAGGAAGAAGAGGAGGAGGAGAGCGAGAGAGTGCCAAAGAGAGTGAGAGAGTCAGAATTTTGAGTGAAAGCAAGGAATTCAGTGTTTTTGAGTAATGGGAGATGACGTGTGGGGGTAACAGGGAGAGAGAGAGAGGGAGAGTGTCAGATGTTACATAGGGTGACTAGGAGGGAAGGGAGAGAGAGAGAGGGAGTGGGCGACTACGAGAAAATAGTATTAGTAGTAGTAGTAGTAGGAAGAGAAGAATGAAAGAATAAACCAACAAACTAATAAACTAAACAAAATTAAATTAACTTAACTTCACAGATGAACTTTTCCGAGATCCTGACGTCCTGTGGGGGGGCCAGGGGGGGCGCAGTGGCCTGGTCCCCCGACGGCAGGCTGGTGGCGTGGCCCTCCTCCCCCACCAGGCTGCAGGTCAGGGATTCAGCCTCTCTGCAGGTGCTTGTAACGTTCACCTGTGTCGACGCTGTGCAGGTAAAGGTCATTAGGTCAGGTCAGGTTAGGTTAGTATGATTGCAAACTTAATTTATCGTAAACAAATATTATTGTTGTCATTCTTCTTGTCCTCTTCCTCCTCCTCCTTCTCTTTCTCCTCCTCCTCCTCCTCCTCCTCCTCCTCCTTCTCCTCCTCCTCCTCCTCCTATATCACCTCCATCCTTTCTCCTCATCCTCATTCATTACCTCCTCTCCATCTCCTCCACCTCCTCCTCCTCCTCCTCCTCCTCCTCCTCCTCCTCCTCCTCCTCCTCCTCCTCCTCCTCCTCCTCCTCCTCCTCCTATACCACCTCCATCCTTTCTCCTCATCCTCATTCATTACCTCCTCTCCACCACCTCCTCCTCCTCCTCCTCCTCCTCCTCCTCCTCCTCCTCCTCCTCCTCCTCCTAACCTAACCTAACCGCACACCCCACAGGAAGTCTTATGGGCACCAGACTCACAGCACCTCCTCTCGGCATCCTATAAACGGGGCATGGTGGAGGTGTGGGCGGTGGGTGACCCTGGGTGGAGGTGCCGAGTGGATGGGGGCTCGGGTGGCATCATCGCGGCCCTCTGGTCACCCGACAGCCGACACATCCTCACTACTGCGGATTTCTATGTACGGGTCTCTGTGTTTGTGCGTGTGTGTGTGAGGGAGAGAGGGAGGAAAGGAAGGAAAGGATTGGTTGATTGAGAGAGAGAGAGAGAGGAAAAGGAAGGAAGGAGGAGAGATAGTGAAAAAAAAAAGAAAAGAAGAGAGAGAGAGAGAGAGCGAGAGAGACTTAACCTAACCTAACCTAACCTAACTTAACCTAATCTAAACCCCCCTCTCCCCCCTCCCCCCCCAGGTTCAGCTTACAGTGTGGTCGCTGGTGAGCAGGGACACTTGCTGCGTGAGGCGACCCAAGGCTGTGGTGGGGGGGGCTGTTTTCAGTCCCAGCGGCAGTTATCTGGTCGTCGCTGAGAGGAGGGACTGCCGGGACTACCTGGCGCTGTTCGAGACCCAAGATTGGACGCTGGTGAAGGTGCTGTGTCTAACCTGATGTGACCTGATGTGACCTAGCCTAACCTAACCCAGACAAACTTAACCTAACCTAACCTAACTTAATTTAACCTAACCTAACATAACCTAACCTTACTTAAACTAACCTAACCTAACTTAACCTAACCTAACATAACCTAACCTTACTTAAACTAACCTAACCTAACTTAACCTAACCTAACCTAACCTAACTTAACTTAACCTAACTTAACCTAACCTAACGTAACCTAACTTAACTTAACCTAACTTAACTTAACCTAACTTAACCTAACTTAACCTAACCTAACTTAACCTAACTTAACCTAACCTAACTTAACCTAACTTAACCTAACTTAACCTAACCTAACCTAACTTTACCTAACTTAACTTAACCTGACCTAACTTAACCTAACCTAACGTAACCTAACCTAACTTAGCCTAACCTAACCTAACTTAACCTAACTTAACCTGACCAGACCTGACCTAATCTAACCTTATTTTAGAGAGAGAGAGAGAGAGAGAGAGAGAGAGAGAGAGAGAAATGAAAACACAAATAAATATAAATAACTACTATTACTATTACTACTACTACTACTACTACTACTACTACTACTACCACCACCACCACCACTAACACCCCCTTCCCCCCCAACAGAGCTTCCAAGTCTGCACACGTGACCTGGTAGGGGTGAGCTGGGGAGGACACACCCCGAGTCACCCCAGACCCCAGACAAACACAGGTTCAATTCTGGCAGTGTGGGACTCGCCCTTACAGTACAAAGTGGCGCTGTATTCCTTGTCTGGGTACTGCCTGGGGTGTTACAGTGCCTATGAGTGGGCATTGGGGGTGACGGGGTGTTTGTGGAGCCCCTCTGGTCAGTTCCTGGCTATCTGTAGCTGTGATGATAAGGTTTGTGCAGTGTGTTGGGGTGGTTTTTAAATGTTTTTGGATGTTTTTGGGTGGATTTTGGGTGTTTTTGAGTGGTTTTGGGTGTTTTTGGGTGAGTTTTGGGTGAATTTTGGGGTGTTTTTGGGAGAATTTTGGGTGTTTTTGGGTGAGTTTTGGGTGTTTTTGGGTGAATTTTGGGTGTTTTTGGGTGAGTTTGGGGTGTTTTTGGGTGAATTTTGGGTGTTTTTGGGTGAGTTTTGGGTGTTGTTGGGGTGAATTTTGGGTGTTTGGGTGTTTTTGAGAGAATTTTGGGTGTTTTGGGGTATTTTTGGGAGAATTTTGGGTGTTTTTGGGTGTTTTTGGGTGAGTTGGGTGTTTTTGGGAGAATTTTGGGTGTTTTTGGGTGAATTTTGGGTGTTTTTGGGTGAATTTTGGGTGTTTTTGGGTGAGTTTTGGGTGTTTTTGGGTGAGTTTGGGAGAATTTTAGGTAGTTTTGGGTGTTTTTGGATGATTTGGGGTGTTTTTTGTGGGTAAATAAGATAAATATTCATTTTTTTCTTCTTTTTTACCTGCTGCTCCTCCTCTTCCTATTTCTCTTCCTCCTTTTCTCTCTTCCTATCCTCCTCCTCCTCCTCATCTTCTACCCCAACTAACCCCACCTCCTCCCCCACAGGTGCGCCTCCTGAGTTACCCCCCTGCAGGGTCGCGGCTGAGTTTCTCCAGCCCACCACCATCACCACCACCTCCTCCCCTTCCTGTGTCGTTTACAAGGAGACCCGTTCAAAAGTTACTGGCTATGCTGCAGCCCTCGCCACAGCTCGGAGCCTGCCCCCTCTCTCTTCTGTGTCTTGTGAGTACGAGGAGGAGGAGGAGGAGGAGGAGGAGGAGGAGGAGGAGGAGGAGACAGGAGTGCGGCAGGAGGAAGAGAGGAAAGAAGAGGTATTAGTATTAGTGGAAGATTGAGAGGAGGAAGAGGAGGAGGAGGAGGAAGGAATTAAGAGAGAATAGAGAGGAGGAGGAGGAGGAAGATGAATGGAAGAAGATAAGAGGAGGAGGAGGAGGAGGAGGAGGAAGGAATTAAGAGAGAATAGAGAGGGGGAGGAGGAGGAGGAGGAGGAAGATGAATGGAAGAAGATAAGAGGAGGAGGAGAGAAAGGAAGGAATTGAAGGAAGAATATTAGTAACAGGAGAAGGAGGAAGAGGAGGAGGAGGAGGAGGAAGAGAGGACAGAAGAGGAAGAGGAGGAGGAGGAGGAGGAGGTAGAATAGTAGTAGTAGTAGTAGTAGAAGACAAAAAAATCAAAATTAAGGAAAAAAAATCAATCTCTCTCTCTCTCTCTCTCTCTCTCTCTCTCTCTCTCTCTCTCTCTCTCTCTCTCTCTCTCTCTCTCTCTCTCTCTCTCTCTCTCTCTCTCTCTCTCTCTCTCTCTCTCTCTCTCTGCAGACACAGAAGAGACAAGCCGTCCGGTATCTCTTGCCACAATACCCCCTGATAAAAACGCTCCCTGTCCCCCCCAAGAACCCCGCCAGGCCCCCCGCTTGTGGCATTCAGCAGTGACGGGAGGTACCTTGCCACACGTCGCTTGGATGTGCCCTACGCCGTTTGGATCTGGGACATTTCAGCTGTTTCCCTCAAGGCTGTGTTGGTTCAGGACGATGCTGTGAAAGGTGTGTGTGTGTGTGTGTGTGTGTTTGGGTGTGTTTTGAGTG
>NW_026973667.1:727500-732500 GCF_035594125.1 Scylla paramamosain
AGTGACAGATTAACAAGATTTCTACATTCCAAAGGCTGTAGTTGAAGCGACACGGGTTTTCAAGAGTGTTTTTACGGTTCTAGAGACAGATTAACAAGATTTCTACATTCCAAAGGCTGTAGCTGAAGCGACACGGGTTTTCAAGAGTGTTTTTACGGTTCTAGTGACAGATTAACAAGATTTCTACATTCAAAAGGCTGTAGTTGAAGCGACACAGGTTTTTAAGAGTGTTTTTACGGTTCTAGTGACAGATTAACAAGATTTCTACATTCCAAAGGCTGTAGTTGAAGTGACACAGGTTTTCAAGGGTGTTTTTACGGTTCTAGTGACTGGTTAACAAGATTTCTACATTCCAAAGGCTGTAGTTGAAGTTATACGGATTTTCAAAGGTGTTTTTACGGTTCTAGTGACAGATTAACAAGATTTCTACATTCCAAAGGCTGTAGTTGAAGTGACACGGATTTTCAAAGGTGTTTTTACGGTTCTAGTGGCAGATTAACAAGATTTCTACATTCAAAAGGCTCTAGTTGAAGTGACACAGGTTTTTAAGGGTGTTTTTACGGTTCTAGTGACAGATTAACAAGATTTCTACATTCCAAAGGCTGTAGTTGAAGCGACACGGGTTTTCAAGGGTGTTTTGACGGTTCTAGTGACAGATTAACAAGATTTCTACATTCCAAAGGCTGTAGTTGAAGCGACACGGGTTTTCAAGAGTGTTTTTACGGTTCTAGTGACAGATTAACAAGATTTCTACATTCCAAAGGCTGTAGTTGAAGCGACACGGGTTTTCAAGGGTGTTTTTACGGTTCTAGTGACAGATTAACAAGATTTCTACATTCCAAAGGCTGTAGTTGAAGCGACACGGGTTTTCAAGAGTGTTTTTACGGTTCTAGTGACAGATTAACAAGATTTCTACATTCCAAAGGCTGTAGTTGAAGTGACACGGATTTTCAAGGGTGTTTTTACGGTTCTAGTGACAGATTAATAAGATTTCTACATTCCAAAGGCTCTAGTTGAAGTGACACAGGTTTTCAAGGGTGTTTTTGCGGTTCTAGTGACAGATTAACAAGATTTCCACATTACTAACAGGAGAAAAACACTTGAGAACTGAACCAAACTTAACCCAACCTAACCTCACCCTCTCTCTCTCTCTCTATCTCTCTCTCTCTCTCTCTCTTTACAGGTCTTGTTGCAGACGTATTTGGGAAGTACCGGGCTGTGCTGGGGGGTAACATTGTAATCACCCTATTCCTTACCTGTATGTTGCTTCAAGTACCCCCCCGCCCTTTCACCTCCCTCACCCTCACCTGCGCGGAGGGGGGACACGCCCTCACCTGGGGTTACTGCTCCCCCTGCCACGGTACAGGGGAGACTGATGAAAAGGGGGATTTGGGTTTTCCTCTCCCCTCTCCTCCGCTGCGCTGGTTGTGAAGGTAGTGTGTGTGTGTGTGTGTGTGTGTGTGTGTGTGTGTGTTTGTTTGTTTGTTTGTGAATGTGTTAGGTGTGTGTTTGTTTGCCTGTCTGTCTGTCTGTGTTTGTATGTCTGTTTGTTTATCATGTTAATAATAAATAAACACCAAAAAACACCCAAAAACACACTAAAAACACCCTAAAACACACTAAAAACACCTTAAAACACCCAAAACACCCCAAAACACACCCAAAACACACCAAAACACACAAAAAACACCCCAAAACACCCCAAACACACCAAAACACACCAAAACACACCCAAAACACCCCAAAACACACCAAAACACACCAAAAACACCCCAAAAACACACCAAAACACCCCAAAAACACACCAAAACACCCCAAAACACCCCAAAACACACCCAAACACACCCAAAACACACCCAAAACACCCCAAAACACCCCAAAACACACCAAAAACACCCAAAAACACACCAAAACACACCAAAAACACCCCAAAACACACCCAAAACACCCCAAAACACACCCAAAACACCCCTAAACACCCCAAAACACCCAAAACACACCAAAAAACACCCAAAAACACCCTAATTGCTTCCTAACAATCTAATCACCCAATTATCTCGTTACAGGAGTGTAAATCTACGTGTCCTGATGTGCCAGAGGATTCACTACAGCTGTGTCTCCACGATGGCACGGGCGCCCACACCTGTCATGGCGTAAATGCTTTGAGTGAGGTGTGTGTGTGTGTGTGTGTGTGTGTGTGTGTGTGTGTGTGTGTGTGTGTGTGTGTGTGTGTGTGTGAGGGCGGTGGGTGGGGTTTGGGTAGGGGTGGGAGGGGGTGGGTGTAGTAGTAGTAGTAGTAGTAGTAGTAGTAGTAGTAGTAGTAGTAGTAGTAGTAGTAGTAGTAGTAGTTGTTGTTGTTGTTGTTGTTGTTGTTGTTGTTGTTGTTGTTGTTGTTGTTGTTGTTGTTGTTGTTGTTGTAGTAGTAGTAGTAGTAGTAGTAGTAGTAGTAGTAGTAGTAGTAGTAGTAGTAGTAGTAGTAGTAGTAGTAATAATAATAATAATAATAATAATAATAATAATAATAATAATAATAATAATAATAATAATAAATAACAACAACAACAACAACAACAAAATGATATTAATAATACCAAAACAATAATAATAATTCTCTCTCTCTCTCTCTCTCTCTCTCTCTCTCTCTCTCTCTCTCTCTCTCTCTCTCTCTCTCTCTCTCTCTCTCTCTCTCTCTCTCCCACACAGTTCACCATAAAAGGTTCACTAATATCTTGGCGTTACCACAACACGACCACCACCACCACCACCACCACCACTACCACCACTACCACCACGCCACTACCACCACCACCACCACCAGAATTACTATCGCTGCCCTTGTTTACTACCACCACTGCTACAACTATCTGTGGCCATTCATTTGCCTTTATAAGTGGTAGTAGTAGTAATAGTAGTAGTAATAGTGGTGGTGAAGAAGAAGGAATTGTGGGTAAAGGAATAAAGGAAGGAGAAAGAGAGAGAAATAAATTGAAGAAGCAGAATAGGAAGGAAGAAGAGAAGGAGGAAGAGATAAGTAGAAATATACGTGGAAATGAAGGAAATAGAAGAAGAAGAAGCACAGAAGAAGAAGAAGAAGAAGAAGAGGAACCAAAAACCGTACACAAACAAACACAAAGGAACAACAACAACGACAACAACAAAGAACACAAACAAACCCAAAAAACATCTCTTCACGACACGAAAAACTTTGAAAAAACGCCAAAAAACACGGAAAAAACACCTTTAAAAACACACACAGCGACTGGACAAGATGAAGGAAGCCCTATACCATACATTACGGACCTAACCTGCCCTAAATTGCCCTATTCATGCCCTCTGGAATGCAAAATAGAAGGGTACCCAACCTGTTTGCACCCAGATGATCCTTCCAGGGCATCGTTGACGTTCTGGGTTTACTTCGCCATAAGATTCACATCCATGTTCTTTTTGGCTTCGTCCTTCACAATGATGGTACGTGGGGATGTGGGGCATGTTGGGGAAGCTTGGGGAGGCGTGTGGGTACCTTGGGTAGGCGTGGGGAGGCGTGGGGAAGGCTGGAGAAGGTTAGAAATGGTTAGAAATGTTTTGGTGTGTTTTGAAGTTTATTTCGCCATAAGATTCACATCCATGTTCTTTTTGGCTTCGTCCTTCACAATGATGGTACGTGGGGATGTGGGGCATGTTGGGGAAGCTTGGGGAGGCGTGTGGGTACCTTGGGTAGGCGTGGGGAGGCGTGGGGAAGGCTGGAGAAGGTTAGAAATGGTTAGAAATGTTTTGGTGTGTTTTGAAGTTTATTTCGCCATAAGATTCACATCCATGTTCTTTTTGGCTTCGTCCTTCACAATGATGGTACGTGGGGATGTGGGGCATGTTGGGGAGGCTTGGGGAGGCGTGTGGGTACCTTGGGTAGGCGTGGGGAGGCGTGGGGAAGGCTGGAGAAGGTTAGAAATGGTTAGAAATGTTTTGGTGTGTTTTGAAGTTTATTTCGCCATAAGATTCACATCCATGTTCTTTTTGGCTTCGTCCTTCACAATGATGGTACGTGGGGATGTGGGGCATGTTGGGGAAGCTTGGGGAGGCGTGTGGGTACCTTGGGTAGGCGTGGGGAGGCGTGGGGAAGGCTGGAGAAGGTTAGAAATGGTTAGAAATGTTTTGGTGTGTTTTGAAGTTTATTTCGCCATAAGATTCACATCCATGTTCTTTTTGGCTTCGTCCTTCACAATGATGGTACGTGGGGATGTGGGGCATGTTGGGGAGGCTTGGGGAGGCGTGTGGGTACCTTGGGTAGGCGTGGGGAGGCGTGGGGAAGGCTGGAGAAGGTTAGAAATGGTGAGAAATGTTTTGGTGTGTTTTGAAAGGTGTTTGGGGGTTCTAGAGGGTTTGAGAGGGGTGTTTAGGGTTCAAGGGGTTAAGGGGTGTTGGGGAAGGGTTGGGAAAGGGTTGAGGAAGGGTTGGGGAAGAGGAGAAGGGCAGGAATCTCAATGAAGGGAAGAAGTGAAGGTACTGGTTAACTCTTGCACTAGTGAGGTGGACGTGGTTGAGCTTACGAGATGAAATAAATTGATATATAGATTGTTTTTTTTTATATTTTGTTTTATAAAAGGTGATATATTTAATTCTCTCTCTCCCTCTCTCTCTCTCTCTCCATCCCTACCCTCTCTTCCTCCTCCTTCCCCCTTCCTCCTCCACCACCTCTCTCTAACACCCTTCTCCTTTCCTCTCTTCCTTCTCTACCCATACCCCCCCACCCTGACCTTCACCCCACACCCCCCCACCACCACCTCCCCCTGCAGGACGCCACCAGCCTCGCTCTCGTGAAACAACACAATGCAGAGTTCGGTAAACAAAGAATCTTATCTACAATTGGTCAGGCCACAGTGCCCCTCCTTGCTGGAATTCTTGTAGATGCCCACAGCGCCTCTCTAGGTAAGTGGGCGTGGGTGTGGGCGTGTGTGGGCGTGTGTGGGAGGGGTGTGGATGGATGCAGTGTGGATGGAAGGATT